>NW_016107460.1:1046800-1057178 GCF_001604975.1 Cebus imitator | reverse complement strand
AAAAATCATTTAAGATTTAAGATAACTAGTTCCTATGATCTGTAAGCCACATGAATAGGTGCTATGTGAATGAGATATAACCCCTAATAGTCTATTAAATAGGGGGAAAATAAAAAGTTCCTATAAGTAACTGGTAGAAAGATTAAATGAACCCTTGGAGGCTGGCCTTATCTATCATATACAACATTTTTTTTTCCCATTTGAGATGGAGTTTCACTCTGTTGCCTAGGATGGAGTGTTATGTCACAATCATAGCTCACTGCAGCCTCGAATTCTGTGCTCCAGTAATCCTGCCATCTCGACCTCCCAGGTCGCTAGGATGACAGACATGCACCACCATGCCTGGATAATTTTTTTTTATTTTTTAGAGAAAGGGGCTCACTACGTTGCCCAGGCTGATCTTGTAGCAAGCCATCCTGTTATCTCAGCCTCCAAAGTCCATATACAACATTATTTCTACCAAGGTCCAAAAAACGAACTTCTACTCTTTAGAAATGTTCATCATTTATATGCTGGAGACATTCTGTATTGAGTTTCTTCATTTATTTTACTAGTAAACCAAATTTAATGTCAAGCAAGAGGACACTCTTACTTCTATTTTAGATTTAAAATGGCAAATTTCTTGCCCAAAGAAAACACTACAAGTCTCTTAAATAGATTTCTTGAATGTTCTTTCCATCTCCTGAACAATCACTAAGTCACTTCAATAAGTTATTTTATAAATACTATCTCCACTTCTCGACAGTAAGCTGCCTAAGGGCAGGAACCAGTACATCTTTATGTAATAACACAGAGATACGCTGTAAATGGTAGTTGATTATAAATGTTCTCACTCAAATCAGTAGCTCATCTGGACCTCTGGATTTGGTAACTGGTAGTACTTACCTCCCACTGTCTCACAGAATGCAACATTTCAAGGGGGAAACCTGACCAAAACTAGTAATGTCAACAACTGTAATATGATGTGTCCCCCGTCAGGTTACTTAAGCGTGTGTGTGTGTTGCTTTGATCCTGAAGGCTGGGCAGGGAGCCAAGGCCATAGTGCCTAGCTGAGGAGCAGGTGTCCCTGAGAACCCAAACATCCCAGGGCATACCTGGGAACATATCAAAGAAAACACTGTCATCACGCACACAGAGTTGACAAACAGTCAGAGCATTAGCTTTAAGGCAGCTTAGAGATGGGAGGCAGTGAGACTCTAGAGCTGCCCAGGAATGTCCAGTATGTAAGTTCTAGTAAACTCATCTATTCGTCAAGCTGGACTTGCCCACATTATTCTATCATACATAAGAGAATGCAGTTTTTGCAATACAAGAAGTGGGGTTGTTCTTTTAGCTTCGCTTTCAGCAAAGGTCTCTCAACGCCTTCCCTGTTTGGGGGGACATAACAGTCCCAAGTCTTCCTTATAACAACTGCCACATTTGTAAGCAGGATCCAGGCCAATGACAGGATGGAATATTAAAATATCCAACTATTACACCATCAGAACACTAAGGACATCTTAGAAAGATGAAATGTTTCTCCACCTGAGAAAGCGTTATTCTTGACAAACCTGTTTCAGAGTCTTCTTTAGTAGCTGCCGTCATGTCAAAAATATAAAGTCTTTTCCCCTTGAATATACTTTTCGTATTTCTAAAAAACGAAAATAGCATTTTAATGAATATATTTTAAACTGTCAACAAAAATTGTGAGAAAATATCTTAAGTGAAATATTCTATGTAGAAATGAAAAATAATTCCACTGACCCACATCAAACATCTTAGCTAAACTGCCACATTTTTAGGAACCATAAACTAAAAACAGAAATGTGCACTTGAGTTTTGCTTCATAATACAACAAATCAGTTAAAGCAATTTAATTTCCAAAATACCTAATTGAAAAGATTGGCTTAATTTGCCAAAATTTTTATTTTTTCCCTTTTATATTAAGGTTTTAAAAACTCCATGTTGTAAAAAACTATAAAACTATGCTAAAATAGATAGAAGCTGTAAAGTCAACATTTATCTTTAAGGGCAGAAAACACTACAATGTTTAATTAGAAATTATAATTATAAAAGATTGCATAGGTAAATCACAACATTCCCTTTCATAAAGCAATAATTCTGTAATTTAAAATTAATTATTAACTATCTTTACATGACTATTTAAAATTAACTACTAAAAATATCAGGGAGTTAATAGGTAATGTTTTCTTGCACACTTGATAATCAGTTGTTTTATGCATCAATTCACAGGTTTACTTGAATAAATTTACTGGCAGATTAAAATCAAGTTTATAAACTGGAGGGCTGGCCAGGCAAGATGGCCCGTGCCTGTAATCCAAGCATTTTGGGAGGCCAAGGCGGGTAGATCACCTGCGGGCAGGAGTTCGAGACCAGGCTGGCCAAAGTGGTGAAACCCCGTTTCTACTAAAAATGCAAAAAAATTAGCTGGGTGTGATGGCCGGTGCCTGTAATCCCAGCTACTCAGGAGGCTGAGGCAGGAGAATCCCTTGAACCCAGGAGGCAGAGGTTGCAGTGAGCCAAGATCATGCCACCATACTCCAGACTGGGTGCTAAGAGCAAGACTCCATCTCAAAAAATAAAAAAATAAAATAAACTGGAGGGTTAGTTTTAAAAATAATTTGAATTTAAAAAAAAAATAAAATAAATTACTTCTCTCTACTAAATAGAAGCAACTGGAAAAAATGCAAATACCATATGAACATTAAATAACATGATCTCAAATCATATAATCTTTACTCTAGTAGGTTCCCAAGTTATTTGTAAACAAAGGCTTTTATGCTCCAGAACTCTTGAGTGCCTTGCATTCTTCCCCCTCAACCGCACGTCTGGTAAACAGGATGGTGGATTACAGCAAGTCACAGCAGAGGGCGAATGCCTTGGTAAAATATTGCATTTCAAAAGAGGAATGTACTACAAAGAAAGGGAATGGACATTTGCTGAGCACCTACTACGTACCAAATAGTTTAAACGTGTTTCTTTTCTTTTTTTTTTTCTTTCTTTCTTTCTTTTTTTTTTGAGATGGAGTTTCACTCATGTTACCCAGGCTGGAGTGCAATGGCGCGATCTCGGCTCACCGCAACCTCCGCCTCCTGGGTTCAGGCAATTCTCCTGCCTCAGCCTCCTGAGTAGCTGGGATTATAGGCACGCACCACCATGCCCAGCTAATTTTTTGTATTTTTAGTAGAGACAGGGTTTCACCATGTTGACCAGGATGGTCTCAATCTCTTGACCTCGTGATCCACCCGCCTCAGCCTCCCAAAGTGCTGGGATTACAGGCTTGAGCCTCCGCGCCCGGCCTAAACGTGTTTTCTTTTCTATTCCTCAAGAAAGCCATTTAAGCTGGGTTTCACTTTCACCATTTTATAGCTGGGGAAACAAGCTGATGGAGGCTATAAATGTGCCCAGTCACACAATTAGTCAGTGGCAGTGCCAACATTCTGAGGCAGGCCAGTATAATAACAGAAGGAATCAGTCCAGGCCTGGGTTGCCTGGGGTTGATACCCCAGAACCTGCTCCAGTCATAGCAGGGTGAACAACCTGGCGTCTCAACATTGCTTCCCTTTACTCCCCTCTAGCTGGCTTTTTAACATATTGAAGGCACAAAAACCCCTTTCCTACTTTAGCTTCTAATTTTTAAAATATCAAATTATAATATACCATCCTAATGTCGTTGTACAGAATCATGTCCAAGATGAAAGATTCAGTTAAATATTCTCGAGGATTAACTGATTTCGTTAAATATTCTTAAGTAAAACTCCAAGTACAACTTCTCCTTTATTCAATAATATATAACAGATACTAAATCGCTTTAAATTAGTAATTCAAATAATCTTCAAAAGTCACTATAACCTCTTGAAACTTCCTGTGTTAACTGCTAATCACCTTTTCCAACTTTCTGGCATAAATCAGTAGTTTAACACCCTGGAAGGAGTTAACTCAAGTTCCTGATTTTACTTAAAACAAATCCACAGAATACACAACGCATTGAAAACACTCCAACTGTGAACATATCCTGCTATAAAGACAAGATAATTTTTGCCAGACCATGCCAAATATCTGGTTCCTCCTTCCTAGCTCTCATTTTCAGAGTTTAAGGGGAGAAAGAACAGAAACTTTATGCAAATACAGAACAACTTTAGATTCAAAAATAACTATGTAAGGCATGGCTCAGTATCTTTAAGAACTTCAAATCAGTAAATTCAAAGGGCCACAAATAATCTACCACTTTAAGGTATTGTATAAACTTTTTTCCCCTTGCCTCTCCTTTGCGTTGATGGTGGGTTATTTCTCTAAGGTATACAAAAAGATAAGCATGTATTGAGATATAAAGGGTATATGAATACACAGTATTAGACACTTATATTTAAAATGAAAAATAATATTTCTCACAAAATACTTATTTGCTCAGAATTCAGTCAGCTCCATTATTTTAAATCAAAGGACCCCGATTCATCATGGGTAGATGTGACGCATGGCCCAATTTGATTTAAGGTATGGAAAACTGCAGGACTGGCTAAATCCAGCACGTGGTTCCTTCTCTAGGATGTGGTATACAGAGAATAAGAACACATATGTAAATGCATTCATAATGCTCAAATACCCAACAGCAATAACATACACAATAAGATAAATCTACAGCTAAGGTAAAAACAAACTACACAAACAAAACCCAGCAGATTATAAAGCCTGATACCTTTTTCTATAATTAGCGGTCTTCTGGTCAGGATAATCGTCAAGGCCTTCATCAAACCGAATCTGATGCTCTGGTCTTAAATGAACTCTACCTGTAGCAGATCTGGCAACTTTCATATCTGATATTATGTTACTGAAACTGGAAAAATAAAAAGGTCAACTGTATAAGAAATCTTAGCTACAGAACAGTCAAGCTTACTTAAACCTGAGACTGATATCATTTAATTTTTATTTCATTTATTTCATTTTATGCACTAATTATACAGCATAAAAAAAATTTTTTTTTTTTTTTTTGAGACATAGCCTTGCACCGTTGCCCGTGCTGGAGTGCAGTGGTGCAATCTCAGCTCACTACAACCTCCACGTCCCAGGCTCAAGTGATTCTCACGCCTCAGCCTCCCGAGTAGCTGGAATTACAGGCGTCGGCCACCATGTCAAGCTAATTTTTTGTATTTTTAGTAGAGACAGAGTTTCACCATGTTGGCCAGGCTGGTCTCAAACTCCTGATCTCATGAATTGCCTGCCTCAGCCTCCCAAAGTGCTGGGATTACAAGCGTGAGCCACCATATCCAGCCAAAAAAATGTTTAAATAAAAAATGTCACCTATTAACATTCACATAACACAGAACATTACAATTTATGTTTACTTTAATCATTTAAAGATGTTCTTCAGAAATCCTCATTTAAAACATAAAACATTTCTCATGAAAAATTACTCAGAGAAAATGATAGGAAAGTAAAATCAGTATCTGTATACCTATTGCCTACATTCAATAACTAAATTAAAACCAAGTTAGCCATGTTTATTTGTTTCTTTGTATTTGTTCAAAGACAAATAAAATGAGTCACTGACTGAACTGACAGTCCAAATATGTCTTCCTTTTTTTTTTTTTTTTTTTTTTTAAACTTAACCATTTCTTTTAGAGACAAGGTCTCACTCTTATTGCCCAGCCTGGAGTGCAGGGTTGAGATCTCAGCTCAATACAGCTTCAAACCCTGGACTTAAGTGATCCTCCTGCCTCAGCCTCCAAAGTTCCTAGAGCTACAGGTACATGCCACCATGCTCAGCTAATTTTTTTATGTTTTGTGGAGATGGGGTCTTGCTTTGTTGCTCAGGCTGGTCTCAAATTCCTGGCCTCAAGTGATCCTCTTGCCTCAGACTCCCAAAGTGCTGGGATCATGGGCATGAGCAAGTGCACATGGCCATTTCTTTTAACTTCCTGAAATAAATCTGGTACACACACTCTTCGAGAACAACTGATTTAGATCACTCTCCAAAATGAAGCAGGGTTACCACTTACTGTAATACAGGCAGCAAGTAGTACAACATGACATAAAATAATGAGAGATGAAGAGAGTAAGTGGAAAGACGTCAGCTGAAATGTAAGAATAAGGTGAAAAAGAGAAGGAAACAGACCTGAAGACTATCATACCGTGCATAAAACCAGCAAACTATTTAACTGAAAAAAATTACTTTTCTCAGAGAAGCTACCTTGTTCTGTTATTGATTTTTAATAACATTACTGAATTTACCATTTCTTTTTTCATGGACAAGAAACTGTAACTTCCTAAAAGGAAACTATATTCAATTGGTTTCTTAAAAATTATAATCATACTTAAGCCATATGTTTTTAAAATATGGAATTGCTAAAATTATGTAGTATATTTTATATATAAATTCTACCGATGTGGTATATATTATGTGTATTACTCACTAGCCACATGAAAATGGCCCATTTTGAGATATACGCCTTACTGACCTAATGGTTTGATCCACTCACCTAATTTTAGGTCTCTCTGCATCTCTCTGTGCCCTTGACTCTTCCTCATGCTGCTGGAGCTGTCTCAGCAGCTCTGACTTGGTTGTTTCCTTGTCAAAAGGGAAAGAATCTGCCACAGCAGATGCAGCTGCTACCAACTCCGGACTCAGGGGCTCAATTCTGAAAAAGAAAATGAAAAACAAATGAGAAATAAAAAAGAGAGATTAGCCAGGTGCAATGGCTTACTCCTGTAATCCCAGCACTTGGGAAGCCAAGGCAGGGAGATCACTTGAGGTCAGGAGTTCAAGACCAGCCTGGCCAAAGTAGTGAAACCCCATCTCTACTAAAAATACAAAAATTAGCCGGGCATGGTACTGCATGCCTTTAGTGCCAGCTACTTGGCAGATGAGGCAAGAGAACTGCTTAAACCGGGGAGGTGGAGGTTGTAGTGAACCAAGATCATGCCACTGCACTGTAGCCTGGGAGACAGAGTGAGACTCCATCTCAAAAAAAAAGAAAAAAGAAAAAAGAGAGATTGCTTATTTGCTTATTGTGCCCTTAGTTTAGTGAAAGGTAAAATGATTTTTGGGGGACAACTGTGGTGTTCAAAAAAGTATTTAATTCAATTTCTGACAAAAGCAAGAATTTTCAACTACTAGGCAGCAGTTTTATATAAACTTTGAAATGTTAAATGTTAAAATTAATGATATTTGCAGAAGCACTACAATGAACTCCGAAGAATATATTAAGGTGGAGGAGTGAGGGAAAGATCAGCCTCAAAAATTATAAATTAGTGGCATTTTAAATTAGATGCTATTGTATTTCAAAACCAATATATACTGTAAGCAAATAGAAAGGCAAGTTAACCAGTTCACAGAAGCTTTACCAGAACCAACCTAAAGGTCTGTCAATAGAACAGAAAAACAAATTGTGATATATCCATACAATATGGAAGAATACTCAGCTCATGCCAACATGAATGACTTTCACAGGATTTAGATCAAGCGAAAGAAGTTGGATACAAAGAATATAAAGTCCAAAAATTAGCCAGGCGTGGTGGCACGTGCTTATAATCCCAGCTCCTCCAGAGACTGAGACATCAGAATCACTGGAACCTGGGAGGTGGAGGTTGCATTGAGCTGAGATTGCACCACTGCACTCCAGCCTGGGCAACAGAGCTAGACTCTGTCTTAAAAAAAAAAAAAATTCTGTATGATTCTATTTATATCAAGTTCCAGAATAGGCAACACTAATCTGAGGTGGAAAAAACCCTCAAAAGAGCATTTGTCTCAAGACAGATGGCTACTGACTGGGAAGATGAAAATGAAAAACATAGTGTCTTGGCAAGTGTGTGGGTCACAGGGATTTATCTGTTTGTCGAAATCCTATACCTAAGATTTGGTACACTTTATGTAAATTTTACCTTTTAAAAAAAAAAGCCATAAACCATTTTCGAGTAGGAGACGGAAAATGAGTGAAGGCATAGGTAATACAAGAATGGCAAAATGCTGATCACTGTTGAAACTGGGCTACGGTATAAAGGGTTTAGACCACTTTGTGTTCTTTGTAAGAAAAAGCATTTAAAAGCTTCCTAAATTAGAGAAAGTTAATAGAAGAACATTCTGTTATAAAAACAAAATAAATTATTTACAATATTTTTTCCTTTTTTTTAAAAAAAAAAAAAAAAAAAGATGGCGGTCTCAATATGTCATCAAGTCTGGCCTTCAAGTCCTGGGTTCAAGCAGTCTGCCCACTTCATCCTCTTGAGTAGCTGTGACTACAAGCGTCTGCCACCATGCCTGGCTATTTGCAATTTTTTTAACTCACTGAGAACTGACATCTCAATGAGTGGGATCTAAATTAATGTTTTATTATGCCTGGCTTTCTATATTATGCTCTGTTACCTAATACGCAAATTAAAGTTCCCAAATGCCTGAAGTTCTTGGAGAAAGATTTTAAGGACTTAAGTAAGGCTTGGAAGATCTAAAATCTGACAGGAATAGAAGAAAAATAGAAGAATGAGACAAGGAGTCGGGCATGGTGGCTCATGCCTGTAATTTGAGCCTTTTGGGAGGCTGAGGTGGGAGAATCATTTGAGCCCAGGAGTTTGAGACCAGCCTGGGATAGGAAAAAAAAAAAAAGAAAGAAAGAAAAACAAATTAGCCAGGCATGGTGGCACTTGCCTATAGTTCCAGCTACCAGCGAGGCTGAGTTGGAGGATTGCTTGAGCACAGGAGGCTGAGGCTGCAGTGAGCCAAGATTTTTCCACTGCACTTCAGCCTGAGCCACAGAGTGAGAGTCGGTCTCCAAATAAATAAATAAATTAATTAATTAATAAGAAAAAGAAGGGAATATAATAGTTAAAATAAAACGTGCTTTCAAAACTGTTATCTGTGAATAAAGCTTTAACCTTATTCCAAAGTCATTATATTTCTTTCATAAACTACTTGCAAACTTCATTTTCAAATTTTAATATATGTATTTGATCAGTGTACATAGAACAGATGAATACTGATTTTCTAGAATCATACATTTCATAACAATAGTTTCCTATATAGTCATACTTTCTGGTTTTATAATTTGAAATGTTCTAATTAATAAAAATTATGGGGTAGCCTCTGTCATGGAATAATTTTTACATATAGGGATCTTCATAGATTTTAATAACATAAGGAGAACTTGTTAAAGTATCTCTCAACAATCGATTCTATCCTGTAATTAAGACTATTTCATGATTATATACTTTTCCTCTTCATAACATTCTGTACTTTTAAAATTTCTTTAAAATAAACTGTATGACATACAATATCAGAAAAGGGCTGATGAGGGAAAGAAACTACTGAGTGGACACTTAAATTGGCATGGCTTTTAGCAGGCAACTTGGTGACATATATCAAAGGCAAAAAAAATGCAAATCTTTTTACCTAGCAATTCCACTTCTAAGAATATGTGTTTAAAGGAAATAAACCAAAAATGAAAGAAAGAAAATAAACAGCTGGGCGTGGTGGCTCATGCCTATAATCCCAGCACTTTGAGAGACCAAGGTGCGCAGATTACTTGAGTTCAGGAGTTCAAGACCAGCCTGGACAACATAGTGAAACACCATCTCTACAAAAAGAAAAAAAAAAAATTAGCCAGGTGTGATGGTGCATGTCTGTAGTCCTAGCTACTTGGCAGGCTGAGGCGGAAGGACTGCTTGATCCCAGAGGTGGGGGCTGTAGTGAGCGAGATTGAGCCACCATACTGCAGCCTGGGGGACAGAGCAAGACTCTGTATCACAAAAAGAAAGAAAAGAAACAGATTTGTGGAATTTGAAGGATACTGCATTTTCCAACCTCAATTCACCTTTCAGATATCTGCATGGCTTTATCCCTAATTTGATTCTGAGCTTTACTCAAATGTTACCTTATCAGAGTTCTTCCCTGATTATTCTTAAAAATAGCACCTCTCAACTAGGCACGGTGGCTCCCACCTATAATCCCAGCACTTAGGGAGGCTGAGGCAGGTGGACCACCAGAAGAGGGTGGGAGTTTCAGACCAGCCTGACCAACATGGAAAAACCCCGTCTCTACCAAAAAATACAAAGTTAGCCGGTGTGGTGGTGCATGCCTGTAATCCCAGCTATTTGGGGGGCTAAAGCAGGAGAATCGCTTGAACCCAGGAAGTGGAGGTTGCGGTGAGCCAAGGTTGTGCCATTGCACTCCAGCCTGAGCAACAAGAGCAAAACTCCGTCTCAAAAAAAAAAAGCACCTCTCCAGCCTCCTCATTCTTTTTTTTTTCCACTCAGGCTGGAGTACAGTGGACACAACCATAGCTTACTGCAGCCTCAACCTCTTCATCTCGAGCAATTCTCTTGCCTCAGCTTCCTCAGTAGCTGAGACTACAGGTGCATGCCACCATACCCAGTTTTTTTTTTTTTTTTT
>NW_016107460.1:1044346-1046540 GCF_001604975.1 Cebus imitator | reverse complement strand
CGGAGACTTTGTTTTCTTCAATGTCCAATCTCTAGCACTTTGGATGGTGTGTGAAATATAACGGCAAGGCAAAGTTACTGAATGAATTAACAATGTTAATCATAGTATCATTTCATACTAGTGAAACACTAGAAATTATCTAAATTTCCAGCAGGGATCAATTAAGTGACTAATAGTTAGCTGATGCCTTCCAAATGAATGATCAGGTTAAGAGAAAGTTAAAGCAGATAATAGAAATTTTGGTTACTGCTGCACTGCCAGGGATCTTTTTAGGTTCTACTAAACATTCAGACCCAAAGGGCCACCACAGATGACACCTGGCCCAGTCCATTCAGGAAGATGAAAGACAGAACCACGGCAGGCTAGCAGGGCAGCCTTGGGTGTCATTCTCAGTTATGGCAGAGTTCACGCAGGTGACACTTCACACGGTCATTCATCTTAGAATTAGGATATGAGATCTGCACCATGAAGGCATGGGAGCTGCCTGGCTTACTGCCTCACAGAGCCAGTCTCTCTTGCAACAGGGCCACATGCAGTTTCCAGGGTCCCTGCAAAGGACATGCAGTAAGAAGAATCACTGCATTTAAGTCCTAAATATGGTATTCCCTTAGGGTACCTATAGTTCTCCCAGGCCAGATGCAATTTATCAATTAGGGGTCAAATCTGTCCTAACAATGTTGCCTATAATATAGCTGACATTCTACAGTTATCAGGTACCAGATGTATAATCAAAGCAAATTACACTTTCAGAAAATAGTGACAGCATTACTTCTGGTTCCATATGCTCTTCCAAAACATTGACACATATCCATTAAGAGAGAGAATCTATCTTCCCTCCCTGAAAACCAGGGGAAACTTTGTGACTGCCTTGATGAACAGAACAAGATAGAGGTAACATACTGTGACTTCTGAGGCTAGATCAAATAATGTGATACAGCTTTCACTTTGCTCTCTCAAGACATTTGTCTGCAGAACCCAGCTACCAGGCAAGAAGCCCAAGCCACAGGGAAAGGCCATGGGTAAGTGTACTGGCCAAGAGCCCTAGCTAAAGCCTCAGCCAACAGCCAGTATCAACCATTGGAAAAGTGCCCTCAGATGATTCCAGATCCCAGCCTTGAATCTACCTTAACTAAAGCTCTCCACTTGGGACCCTGGTTCCCAAGCTGTGCCCTAAGGCACTTTGGGGCACCACAGGAAAATACAACCACATGGTGATTTAAACTAGGCAGTTCACAGTAACAGTACAGCTGTCCCTTCACATCTGCAGGGGTTGGGGAGGGTGGGACCGTGGGACACAGGCACTGTTTCCACCAACAAGCTCTGGCCCCCCAGGATGGATACATAAGCCCCTTATATAAAATGGCAGAGTACATGCGTATAAGTAATGCACATCCTCCCAAATACTTTTAAATCATCTCTAGATTACTTATAACACCTAATTATATAAGTAGTCGTTATACTGTATTTTTTCCTTTTTTTATGTTTTCAATCAGAGGTTGGCTGAATCTGTGGATGCAGAACCTGGGCATACGGAGGGCCAAATGTATACTGCTCCATTCCTATCAATGACATTTTATCTTTGTTAAGATGGTTTCTCAGGAGTAGTTGTGATAAGAACAAATATCCCAGGAAAATCAGTGTGGAACGGGTATGAACACGGTAATGTCTAATCTTATTACAAGGCTAGGTCATTAAAAAGAAAATACAGCTTTCTCTTGGCTCACTTTCTCTTGAGACACCCTCCCTGGAACCCAGCTACCATGCAGGAAAAAGCCCAGGCCACAAAGAAAGTCACATGCATGTGTTTCTGCTAACACCCTCAGCTAAGGTCTCAGCTGACAGCTGGCATCAACTGCCAGATCCATGAGTGAGCAAACGTTACACGATTCCAGCTTCAGACTTCTAGTTCTTCCAACCGAGGCCCCAGACATCATAGAGCACAGACTGGCCTTCCCCACTGTGTTCTATCCAAATTGCTAACCCACAGAATCTGTGAGCATAATGGACCAATGTTTTATGTTACTAAGTTTGGGAGGCATGGTCACCATATTAATGAAGGTTCAATATACAATACAAAATAAGACAAGCAGACTATGTATGAAGCAATGATGATAGTGCCTTATGAAGCAAAGATCATGGCTAGCCTAATCCTGTGCACCCCAGAGTCCTTAAGAAAGGGATAGGGAGGCCGGGC
>NW_016107460.1:1035230-1043919 GCF_001604975.1 Cebus imitator | reverse complement strand
ACACTCATCCTCCAATACTTTCAATTTTGGTTTAAATAGAAAGCGGAGCAAGAATGTAAGAAAGCTTACAAAGCAATTTAAGTGTGTGATCCTCCCACGTATGTATGTTTGCCTCACTCATACCTAATTGGAAAGAAAATTTTAAAATGACCTTTACTGACTCTTTCCAAAGCATTCAACTCACTTTACCATTTCTGTAACAGTTAATTCAATTATAATTACAATAAAGCACCTGATGGGTCATAAACAGGACTAGGAGCTTTAAAAATGCCATTCTTGGTATTTATATATGTTTGTATTATTTATTTCCATAAATTTCCATATAACCATTTTGTTTATAAAATGTTATAAAAGCAGGAGGAGGATACCTATTAAGGGAACTGACTGTCTGAATTAGCTTACTCTACCACCCAATCATACGCTCTAGAGGTATTGTTGATATAATGCAGAAACCAGGAAGTTCCATTAAAATGTTAAATAATTCCGGCAAACAGAAGACTCTATTAAAATCTGTTTGTTCTGGTAAGAGAGGTCAGTGATGGGTATCCTAAAGCCACACCCCTTACTACTTGAATTAATAACGTCATTGGGATACATCATCACCTAGCACTAAAACAAAATACTGCCATTTAACCTACTGCACAATTCCAGGATATCACTGATTGCACTCAGAATTAAACATAATACTCCTTTGACAAATACATATAATTATAATACTCTGAGGAAACCACCAAGAAAGCTAAAAGCACTGACAGGTATTGCTTAAAGGAAGTCATATAAAGCAGTTGTAATTAACATGTTAAAACTTTATTCCAGAAATCTTTAAAATGGAAAATTTTAAATAAGCAGTCCTTTACAGACATTAAGCTACCTTCAAATCAAGATGTAAATAATATTGTTAATTAACAGCTTAAAGAGGCAATTAAATGGCAGTTAATAACACTGATAAATATGTAAGTGTGAAATTCTCAATGAGATCTCTTCTCTTTTCCTTTCTCTGAATTGTGTACAGGTATCCTCTTGTTATTTAAATATAATACACAACTGTATTCCTCAAGTAATTATTATTATTTTTGTTGTTGTTGTTTGAGACAGAGTCTCACTCTGCCCCCAGGCTGGAGTGCACTGGTACAATCTCAGCTCACTACAACGTCCGCTTCCTGGGTTCAAGTGTCCTCCTGCCTCAGCCTCCCAAGTAGCTGGAATTACAAACATGCACCACCATGCCCAGCTAATTTTTGTATTTTTAGTAGAGACAGGGTTTCCCCATGTTGGCCAGGCTGGTCTCGAACTCCTGACCTCAAATGATCCACCTGCCTCGGCCTCCCAAAGTGTCAGCACTACAGGCGTGAGCCACCACGCCCAGTCTTGAGTAATTATTAGAGTCCCTCTGTTTACAAGCTGATATTTATTCTTCATGAATTCAACATTTCCCAAGTACTCATATTAAAAATATGTTTTACCAAAAGAAAAAGCTTACTGGAGTTTCAAACAACATTCGAATTATAATTAAATTTACCTCTTCTTTGGAGGATGTTCTGTAGCTCTTTGAAGCCTGCCAAGTGTAGCTTCCAAACTTTTAAGTGGTCTTCTGTTGGGGGGCTTTGTTGTTTGTACATTTACTGTGCTTAATTCAACTTTCATGCTCTTAATAATGCTTAACAAGTCTTTTTTTGTGTTTTCCTTTTCACTCTCTTGGCTCTCTGAAGTCTCCTTGGAAGTCTCATCAGTTCCAACAGACTGGTCACATTTCTTGCTACAGATCATGCTGCTAGTGCCAAAATATCTTTGGATATTATTGTTTGTCCTGGAAAGATGCATTAAAGAAAAAAATGAAAAATCTAATGCAGGCTAATAAAGTAAAAAACTATGTATCTAAATTTTTTTCAATTCAAGTCCTTTCCATTTGGTTTTTATAATTATTATAATAACTGTAACAGCAGCAACTTACCATTTATTAGCATATGCTACATGCCTCTCCTTGTGCAATCTACTTTATGTGCATTTCTCATACCCACATTAACTCCCTAAGGTCTCCATTTTGCAGATAAGGAAACTGAAAATCGGAGCAGTAACTTACCCAAAGTCATGGAGCTCACAGCTCACTAAGAACTAAGACACACTGTGTGCCACAAATAAGTAGAGGTGTGCTGAGATATTGGTCACATGCTCCTTGGTGTGGCCAGGGCAGTTCTGGGGGTGCTAGTGCTCCCAAGTCTGTTCCCTCCCTCCATTTATCCCAGGGTTCAGTAGAAAAGCACTAATATGGTTAATCAATGGCAATTTATTATTCTCAAACCAGAATCTGACTGACTGCAAGTCCTTGCTCTTAACATATTAATACCTTTTTAAAAAGTTCTAATTAAACAATACAAAAATAAATTTCTATAAATAAAGATTATTTCAAAAAAACTTTGGGTGTTATTCTAATCTGATCAACATTCTCATCAAGCTACATGGCATTTAACACATAACCATTTGTAAGGTAAGCTAAAATGGAACAGAAAAGAGAATAATCATTGGCTAGAAATGTCATTTTTACTTTCTTAATTAGATACATTTATGAAAAAGAACACAGATGATTACATCTATATTAGATTCATGCAAAAGATTTCCTAATTCTTTACCTTTTTTTTTTTTAAATAAAGACAGGGTTTCAAAGACAGAAAAAGAAAGAAAAAAAAAGAAAGAAAGAAAAAAAAATACAAAAAATAAATAAAGAGAGACGGGGTTTCACCATATTGGCCAGGCTGGTCTTGAACTTCTGACCTCATGATCCACCCACCTCGGACTTCCAAAGTGCTGGGATTACAAGCATGAGCTACTGCGCCCAGTCAAAGTTTCCTAATTCTAAGTAACCCAAATATCCAATTTTATTCTGTGGGGTTAAAAACCTCTTTTGGTATTTGGTTATTGAAGAACTTTAAAAACTCTCCATGAATCAGTTTCAGTAAGAGGGTATATTAAAAAATCATTTATTAAATATAGTGAATATCTACTCTGTGGTGGTACAATACAAGGTACTGACACTATATTAGTAAATAAGAATTTCATGGTCCCTGCCTTTATAAAGCTGATATACTACAGCACTGCTTCTCAGACTTTAATATGCATAGTTTTTTTTTTGTTTTTTATTTTTGAGACAGGGTCTCACTCTGTCGAATAGGCTGGAAGTGCAGTGGCATGATCTCAGCTCACTGCAGCCTCGGCCTCCCTGGGCTCAGATGATCCACCCACCTCAGCCTCCCGAGTAACTAGGGCTAATTTTTTTTATAGAGACAGGGTTTTGCCACGTTGCCCAGACTGGTCTCAAACTCCTAGGCTCAGCGATCCGCCTGCCTCCCAAAGTGCTGGGATTACAAGCGTGAGCCATCATATCTGGCCCATAGAAATTATCTAGCTCCTTGCTAAAACACAGATTATTTGGTCCCACCAAAGAATTCTGATTCAGCAGCTTTGTCCAGGAGACACTTGAGAATTTGGATTTCTAACAAACTCCCAGTGATACTAATGCTGCCGGTCAGAGGACCACATTACAGTAGCTATGTATGTTAGTTAATCCTTACTATCTTACAGAACAGGCTTTATTATTCTCACTTTACAGAACAAACTGTTGTCCACAGAAGTTGTTATTGGTTATAAATCTCTAGAGGTTATACAAATAACATAGGGAGCTGACTTAAAATACAGATTCCTGAAATTCTTAGTTTGTAAGTTTGGAATTTAACTGACATTCAGGTGATTCTCATGCAGGTGAGCTCAAAAGCCTGCATCAGACCCTAGGTTATCAAGCTCAGCCAGGTGCAGTGGCTCATGCCTGTAAACTCAGCACTTTGAGAGGCAGACGCAGGTGGATCACGAGGTCAGGAGTTCAAGACCAGCCTGGCCAATATGGTGAAAACTCCATCTCTACTACAACTACAAAAATAAGGCGTGGTGTTGAGTGCCTGTAGTCCTAGCTACTCAGGAGGCTAAGGCAGAAGAATTGCTTGAACCCAGGAGTTGGAGGTTGCAGTGAGCTGAGATCGTGCCACTGCACTCCAGCCTGGGTGACAGAGTGAGACTCTGTTCCCCCCAAACCCCTGCAAAAAATATTGTATCAAGTTCTCAAAGCCAGGAAATGGCAGCTGCAAGCTAAGGATACTTACATGAAAGAGAAAATGGCAATTTCAAAAAATGTTGAAACAAACTATTTGATCTGCTTATAAAAACAACAGAGGCTATTAAATCAGGCACTTTAAAATTAGAATTTAAAAATTAAAATTTATTCTAATTTTAAAATTAGAATAAAAAACCAATTGCATACTAGTATCCTCATAACCAGTACACAGGACTCTCATAACAATATTCAATATATGGTACAGTCTATTTAAGAAAATGGTCTATTATTTTACATTTAAAGTTAATATTAAAGGTATTTTAACAGAAACGTGGTAATCAGGGGAATTAATCTCACATATAATCTTTACTACAATGTTTTCTTTCAAGACTGCTATCACACCATAGAAAGCAATCTACATTATAGGAAAATCATGTCTAAGAAACTCCCTAGCACTAAAAATAATAAAACTCTAGACCTAACCTCCCACCTTAGTTTGTTTCCACTGAGAGCATTTCATCAGTACTTCAAACGCAACACCTTCAAAGCCACATTCAAGACTCCTCTTTGAAACTGACTTTCCATTTTTCACACTTCTATATTAAAAGGGCCCCTAACATAAGCAGATTTTATTGATTGATTAAGAGACAGAGCTTCGCCAAGTTGGTCAGGTTGGTCTTGAACTACTGACCTCAGGTGATCCGCCCACCTCAGCCTCCCAAAGTGCTGGGATTACAGGCGTGAGCCACCGCACCTGGCCGATATTTTTTGTTTTCTAAAAATTATAACACATGTAAAAACCTTTCTAAAGCCTGGCTCCGCATTCTTCTATTAACATTAAGGATACCCTAATACTCCAACGCAGCCAGTTGAAATCTTTGCTACCTCTGACCACCCTACCATTATCCTATGATGTCATATCCCTTTCATTCTACCTGTGCAATTTTTCTCCTCCTCAGCTGGTCCTTCCCATCTTCACTGTCACTAACCTGCTTCAGCCCTGTACTTAACCAAACTGCCTTCTGAGTGTTACTCACGGAATTTATGCAGTGGAATTATGTTTTCATAATAAAGTTCTCAGAGGATAAAAAACAAAAACTATACCGCAATTCCCTTTTTTTTTTTTTCCTGGCTAACTTCAACCAGTGGTCCTCCTTCAGGTTTCATCAGACTTTTACAGAAACGATATCCTGAGTCTCCCCTGCAATGGTTAGAAGTCCCTATTTGTTCCCTCAGCAATCATTCATGTTGGATGAACAGTGTAATTACTCTGTGCTTACCTACACTCTCTCAGCTATTACTTCGGTACACAGCACTTGAATTGTCAACTTGCTGGAACTACACGCTGCGTGATGACAGGACTGTCTTACTTGGGGTTTACAACCAATACTGGCAAGCTGTCAAGTTTTTCAGTAATTAACCAAAGAAGAAACGAGGGAAACAGAAAACGAGACTCTCAAATAAATCTTGGGAGACAAAAGAAAAAAACAACTTGGCGTTTGGAGCTTGGATAAACTGACAGGAGATGATGACAAGAGGAATGAGGCGCGGCATGCATTAGAAATAACAGCGACCAGGCTTTTAAGCCTAGCTGTTTTCCACGCACACTATGACCTTGGGCAAGTTAACTTTTCTTTCTGGGACTTCTCTTTCCTCAGATTTAAAGCAATAGCTTCTAAGGACCCAGCAAGTAATAACATGGACACCAGGAAATCGGAGGATAACACGACGGGACACGGGGTTGCCAGAGGACCTGCAGGGCCAACAGCGCTGAACTGCGGTACCTGACGGTTCCGTGCCGAGCAGCGAGTAGCACAATCGCAGCTGCTGATGACGTCTCCGGGCTTCCAGAGGACAAAGGGTGGCGGGAAAGGGGGCGAACAGGTAGGAACGTCGCGACTCTAGGAAACATCGCCGAGACACAAGTAGAACCCAGAAGGCAACTGAAATGGTGCGTCCCTCTGCCAAACACGTCCTCCGCCGCCTTTTCCGTTTCCGGCCTGACGCCTTCCTCTTCCTTTGCGTTCCGGTGGGCAACAGGGGCAGGTGACTGTGTTCCGAACTCTCCCGCGGCCGGGCGGAGCCAGCTGCCTCCACGGGACTCCACCCACCCCGCGATTCTAGTTCTAGAGGCGGAGTCTTCGCCAGAGTTCAGCCAGGTTTCGCTGGCCGAGGCGGTCCCAGACCCGCGAGCTGGATAGTGGAGGGCGTTATCCGTTGTGCGAAATACTGATGAGGCCATTGAAATCAGTCTCTTACTTGACACTATTTTGCGTTGTTTGGAGGGCAAAGGTCTACAGCATTCATCACGTTCTCAAAATGCGCAGTGACCACCAAAAAGGTTTTTAAAAATTACTAAAACACCTGCTGCCCTGTGAATTAGCGTTTCCTTTCAGTCTTTATTCTTCTCGAGTCAAAATAAGACATAGGGTTCATTTCTCGAAAATGGCTTTATGGCCGGACACGGTGGCTCATGCCTGTAATCCCAGCAATTTGGGAGGCTGAGGCCTGTGTATCACTTGAGGTCAGGTGTTCGAGACCAGCCTGGCAACATGGTGAAACACTGTCTCTACTACTACTACTACTAATAATAATAATAATAATAATAATTAAAAAAAAATTAGCCAGGCGCGTTAGCAGGCGCCTGTAATCCCAGCTACTCTGGAGGCTGAGGCAGGACAATCTTTGAACTCGGAAGGTGAGGGCTGTAGTGAGCTGAGATCATGCCTTTGCACTCCAGGTCTGGGCTACAGAGCGATACTCTTGTCTCAAACAAACAAACAAAAAAGGATTTAGGCCAGGGGCGTGGTGGGTCACGCCTGTAATTCCAGCACTTTGGGAAGCCGAGGTGGGGGATCACTTGAGGTCAGGGGTTCGAGACCGGCCTGCCAACATGGCCAAACCCCGATTCTACTAAAAATGCAAAAATTAGCCGGGCGTGGTGGTGTGTGCCTATAATCCCAGTTACTCGGGAAGTTGAGACAGGAGAATCGCTTGAACCCGGGAGGCGGAGGATGCAGTGAGCCGAGGTAGTGCCACTGCACTCCAGCCTGGGCAACAGAGTGAGACCCGGTCTCAAAAATAAAAAATAAAAATAAATAAAAGATGCAAGAGAGAAACTTGGCTTTTACCTGGCCCTCATGAAATGGGGAACCGCAGCTCCAGAAGACATCTGGGGTTCCCAAACTTGGAAGGGCATGAGAATAAATCTGGTGGGAAATGTTGGCTAATAGGACACCTGGGAACCACTAGCCTAAATTTCCGTAAAGGCATTCCAAAGTTTATATCAACATTTTCCCTGTCCTCTCAAAAAATAATCAAGATGAGGCGGTGAGCTTCGGTGATGCTAAAACACAGTTTACATTGAGCGATCTTCCTGAGATCCACTAACACTAACAGAACCTTTGGGACTGAATTGAAGCATAACTTTGTCAAAAGACAAAATTATGGCAAATTTAGTTTAATTGGCTTTTATTTGTGATTCTAGAATAGGGCAACCTCTCATTCTGTAAAATAGAATGAGTGTTCCAGTGAGTTGAGCAGGGGGGTTTGCCTTTATAGGCACAAAAGTGTTGAAGAAAATAGAAACAGGGAACAAAAATCAGATTGGTCATTTCAAAGCTACCTTCCTTATAGGGTTAAAACAGAGAGAATTTCCTGGTCATGCTGGCTCAGGTAAACTAGGCCCCCTCTGATTGGTGCTGTGAATATCCTGCTTTTGGAAAACTGGCCCAGATTTCAAAGTTCAGTTTGATTACTTGGCACTTAACACAAGTGACTATTCTGGTTTGGTCTAGTGTGCTGGGGGCTAGTACAGGAAGCCACAAAGGCTGTAGTCCAAAATTACAGCCTTCTATAAACTTTAGCAATTTCAATACAGAAGAGTACATTAATTACAAATATGTTGATGAAAATGTACTTTTGTTATTGTTGACATGGAGTCTTGCTCTGTCACCCAGGCCAGTGTGTAATGGTGCAATCTCAGCTCACTGTAACCTCTGCCTCCGGGTTAAAGCAATCCTCTGGCCCTAACCTCTCAAGTAGCTGGAACTATAGGCATGTGCTACCACCCCTGGCTAATTTTTGCATTTTTAGTAGAGACAGGGTTTCACCATGTTGGCCAGGCTGGTCTGGAACTCCTGACCTCAGGTGATCCACTCACCTCGGCCTCCCAAAGTGCTGGAATTACAGACATGAGCCACTGTGCCTAACCAAAAATGTGTTTAAGGAATGATCGCAAAGTTAATTCACCCATATAAACCTCCACCTGGATCAATAAGTAGAATATTAGCAGTAGGGCATACTTTTCTTGATATTACTTGATACCCAGTGAAAAATACATTCTTGAGCATAATAAACAGTCCATCTGGATCACATTTAATACTTACTTCATCTTTTCTCAGTTTCTTATAATATTCTTCAAATGGGTTTTTTTAAACCCTAAAAACTCTTGACGAAGGAGAGGCAGACTTCCATCTCAATTTCACAGTTTCTCTGGGGGAAGATCTTGTCCCAGTTACCCTGTTCTTTTTTTTTTTTTTTTTTTTTTTTTTTTTTTTTTTTTTTTTTTTTTTTTTTTTGATACGGTAT
>NW_016107460.1:963931-1035194 GCF_001604975.1 Cebus imitator | reverse complement strand
GCAATTCTCCTGCCTCAGCCTCCCGAGTACCTGGGACTACAGGCACGCACCATCATGCCCAGCTAATTTTTGTATTTTTAGTAGAGACGGGGTTTCACCTTGTTGACCATGATGGTCTCGATCTCTTGACCTTGTGATCCACCTGCCTCGGCCTCCCAAAGTGCTGGGATTATAGGCATGAGCCACCGTGCCCGGTCAGTTACCCTGTTCTTAATCTACTCTAAGGTGGTGCAGACACAGTAAATTACCTCCCTCCTGCATGAGGCAGTTAGGCTTTGACTATGTGAAAGTGCCTGGCTGAGGGTCACAAGTGGGAATTGAAATTTAGCCTACTCTACCATTTGGCTCCTTTGACTATCACTTTCTTATAAAAGAGGCTTTTTTTGACTACCGTGCTTCATGGAGTCTCCTGCCCCATCCAGTTGCACTCTGGCAGGGACTGCTGTTGTCCACCTATAGCCATTCTCTTCTGGAATTGTAGCTGAACACACGACCACAGAGGTAGAGACTACGCTGCCCAGCTTCCCTTGCAGATAGATATGTCATGGACCAGAAGTTCTAATCAATAGAATGTGAACAGAAGTGATGTGCCCTTAAAAAAATGGGCACATATTCCCCACAATCTTTTTCTCCTTTCTCCTAGTTGCAATACAGACCAGGTGATAGGAGTTGAAGCAACTAAACAACAGAAAGATGAAAGGTTGCAGAGATGAGGGTGACAAAAGCATTCTGCATGTGTCTTTCACCACTTCCTTCAGACAGTTACGGAGGAAAGAGGAGGAACCCACTTCCATCTTGTTTAAATGTATTTTCCAGTCTTACTGTTACAAAAGTAGCCTAAGCTGTACCTTAACTAAGGTACACTCGATGTCAAAACATTGTTTCATTTTCTACAGAGTATTTATCGATGATCCGAAATTACCTCATAGTTTATGTGCTAAAATGCTTGTCTACCTTGCTGTGATAGAATATGTGCTTCATGAAAGCATAGACTTTGTTTCATCACCTGCTGCAATCTTAGTTCTAAGAACTGTACCTGGAAATAAAGATAGGTGCTTAAAAATATTTGGTGAGTAAATTAACTGTTTCCAAGTAAAAAGGAAGAGACAGGTGCAGAGGGATCCTTAGTAATTTGCCCAACTTCAGACAACTAAGATATGGCAGAGCCACATTCTAACTCAGGACCATCTGACTCTAATATTCTTGTTCATTCTGGACTAGCTGAGGATCTTTTACGTTAGTCATGTGTAAAAGTTACATGTGGGTGTTTCTTAACACATAGTACTGAGTAGTAGCTCAGAAACACTGACTCAGTAGGTCTCAATCTGAGAATCTAACAAGCACCCTGGTTGATTCTGCAGGTGTTCCTCTGACAGAGCTTTGAGAAACATTGCCACGGCCGTATGGCTTATTCAGGTATTCAAAACTCTGCATGCCCTTAGAATATACATAAAGAAGTTGGTAGAACTGGTACAGTACTAAAGGTAAAAATATGAAACAACGTGGATGAATCTCAAAGGCATTATGCTAAGTGAAAGAAGCCAGACACAAGACGACCAATCCTGTATGATTCCATTTACATGATATTGGGAGGACAAAGCTGCAGAGACACAAATCTGATCACTGGTTACCAGGAAAAAAAGACGGAAGGAAGGAATTGATGACAGAGGGGCAGGAGGACACTTTGGGGAGTTATTAAAACACTCTATTAAGAGATTACAAAGACTCTGGTGGACTTATATGACCTTTCACATTTTTCAAAACTCATAAATCTGTACACTTATAAAGTGTGAATTTTACTACATATAAATTATACATCAGTAAACCTGACTTTTAGGCTGAATGTGGTGACTCATGCCTATAATCCCAGTACTTTTCGAGGCCAAGGCAGGAAGATCGCTTGAGCCCAGGAGTTCAAGACCAGCCTGGGCAATGTAGGAAGACCCTGTCACTACAAAAAAATTAAAAAATTAGCTGGGCGTGGTGCACCTGTGGTCCCAGCTACTTGGGTGGCTGAGGTGGGAGGATTGCTTGAGCCCAGAGGGTGGAAGCTACCGTGAGCAGTGATTGAGCCACTGCACTCAGCCTAGATGACAGAGTGAAACTCTACCTCTAAATAAATAAATAAATTTGACTTTAATAAAAAAAGAGAATTAATAGGATAGTTCTAGTTGGCCGTAAATTAAACCATAAAGAGAATTTCAATAAATTCCCCCCAAATTTCAAAAGTCTGTCCTTTGAAAAACTAATATGACTTGTGTAATTTTTTTTCCAGAGAAATCATTTATAAGAGTGACAAAAATAAAGCTGGAAAGTAGAAAATGTTTTCCTCCTCTGACTTTCCATTATGGTTTTTGTTTCCCAGTCATTTTCTTCCCATGGACCCCTGGAAATGCACTTTTTAGAAACAAGGCACCTTTGTCAAGAAGTAGAAAATCAACTGAAATTGCTCCTGATATAGATCAGTGACTTTGTCCTAGATGTCTCAAAATTCTATACTAATTGACTCAACAAGCCTTACAAGAAAATGAAGAAACAAAATCACCCTATATTCCAGTTATCCTTTGCTGCACAACAAACCACCCTAACATTTAGTATCTTAAAACAACAGTTTATTATCTGTCCTGGTTCTGTGGTGGATGGAGCTCAGCTGGGCAGTTCCTACCTTGATCTCTCATGTGGTTACCATCAGGTAAGACTGAATGTCCAGGAAGATTTCTTCACCCACACATCTGATGCCTCAGCTGGAATGGGTGGAAGAAACAGGGGCTGACTGGGCCTCTCTCCACAACTTTGCCGCATGACCTTAGTACCTGACTAGGTTGGGCTTCCTCACAGCATGGCATCTCAGCATATTTGGACTTCTTACAGAGCAGCTGGCTTGCCTTAGAGTGAGCATTCACATCAGGCTAAAGCTGCACAGCATTGAAAGTCACATAGCATCGCTTTCATAGCATTCTATTGGTGCAAAGTGAGTAACAGGGCCAGTCCAGATTCAAAGGGAAGGAACTACAGTTCCCTTC
Organism: Cebus imitator; assembly: GCF_001604975.1. Taxonomy (NCBI): domain Eukaryota; kingdom Metazoa; phylum Chordata; class Mammalia; order Primates; family Cebidae; genus Cebus; species Cebus imitator. The sequence continues at coordinate 1,032,171 of NW_016107460.1, read as the reverse complement.
GGGTACCAGCAGCAGTGGCTCACTGGGGGACCATTTTCAGAGACTTACTACCGTATCCTAGGAAACTTAATGAATTCCATTCATCAGTGTATTCTTTTTTCAAACATTTGTGTTTAAATTTTTTTGTGGGTATATAGTAGGTGTATATATTTATGGAGTACATGAGATGTTTTGAATAGGCATGCAATGCATATTAATCACAACATAGAGAATGGAGTACTCAAGCATTTGTCCTATGAATTACAAACAATCCAATTACATTCTTTAAGGTATTTAAAAATATGCAATTAAGTTATTGACTATAGACACTCTATCGTGCTGTTAACTGGTAGGTCTTATTCATTCTTTCTATTTTTTGTACCCACTAGCCACCCCGCTCCTCCCTCCAACTCTTCACCACCCTTCTCAGCCTCTGGTAACCATCCTTCTACTCCCGATGACCATGAGTTCAATTGTTTTGATTCTTAGATCCAAAAGACAGGTAATAACAGACGTGGGTGAGGAGGCAGAGAAAAATGCGAACATGAGATGTTTGTTCTAAGCTTATTTCATTTAGCATAATGACTTCCAGTTCCATCCATATTGTTGCACAAGGCTGGAACTCATTCTTTTTTATGGCTGAATAGTACTTTGTTGTGTATATATACCACATTTTATGTATCCATTCATTTGTTGATGGGCACTTAGGTTGTTTCCTAATCTTAGCTATTGTAAAAAGTGCTGCAACAAACACAGGAGTGTGGCTATCTCTTCTATATTCTGATTTCCTGTCTTTTGGGTATATACCCAGCAGTGGGATTGTTGGACGATATGGTAGCTCAATTTTTACTTTTTTGAGGAACCTTCAAACTGTTCTCAGCAGTGGCTGTACCAATTTACATTCCCTCCAACCATGTACAAGGATTCCCTTTTCTCCACATCTTCACCAGCATTTGTTACTACCTGTCTTCCAGATATAAGCCATTTTAACTGGGTGAAATGATATCACATTGCAGTTCTGATTTTTGCGTATCTAATGATCTATAATGTTGAGCACCTTTTCATAGATCTGTTTGCCATTTGTTTGTTTTCTTTTGAGAAATGCCTATTCAAGTCTTTTGCTAATTTTTTGATCGGATTATTAGATTTTTTTTCCTATAGAGTTGTTTGAGCTCCTTATATATTCTGGTTATTAATCCCTTGTCAGATGGGTAGTTTGCAAATCTTTTCTTCCATTCTGTGGGCTGTCTCTTCACTTTGTTGATTGTATCTTTGGCTGTGTACAAGCTTTTTAACTTGATGTGATCCCATTTGCCCATTTTTGCTTTGGTTGCCTGTGCTTGTAGAGTATTGCTCAAGAAATTTTTGCCCAAACCAATGTCGTGGAGATTTTTCTCAACGTTTTCTTGCAGTAGTTTTATAGTTTGAGGTCTTAAGTCTTTCATCCATTTTGATTTGATTTTTGTATATGGGGAGAGATGGTGGTCTAGTTTTATTCATTTGCATATGGATATCCAGTTTTCTCAGCAGCATTTATTGAAGGGACTGTCTTTTCCCCAATGCATGTCTTGGCACCTTGGTTGAAAGTGAGTTCACTGTGGTGTGTGGATTTGTTTCTGTGTTCTCTATTCTGTTTCATTGGTCTATGTGTTTGTACGCCAGTCCCATGCTGTTTTGGCTACTATCACTCTCTAGCATAATTTGATTATACTAGAGATTGGAGGAATCGCATTATAGTATTATAATTTGTTCCAATTTTGTTCTTTTTGCTTAGGATTGCTTTGGCTATTCTGAGTCTTAGATATTTTAACAATATCCATAGATAGATATAGATAGATAGATATTTTAACAATATCCATTCTTCAAAATGGAAAGAAATATGGAATGTCTTTCCATTTTTTGGTGTTCTCTTCAATTTCCTTCATTGATGTTTTATGACTTTCATTATAGAGACCTTTCACATCTTTGATTAATTCCTAGGTGTTTAATTTTATGTGTGGCTATAGTAAATGGGATTACTTTTTACATTTCTTTTTCACATTCTTCACTGTTAACATATAGAAATGCTACTGACTTTTTGTATGTTAATTTTGAATCCTGTAACTTTACTTTATTTTTCAGTCCTAATAGTTTTCTTGTGGATTCTTTAGGTTTTTCCTCATCAGTCTGTACTGATGGCTTCGTTTTTTGGTTTAATTTCCAACCATCTTGATGATCTTTCAACAACTTCAAATTTTGCTTCATATTCAATTTTGTAAAGAACTGCCACACACATTTAATTTTATCATCATAACAATCAAGGTATGCAGGACAATAATTTTTTTTTTTTTTGAGACAGAGTCTCACTCTGCCACCCAGGCTAGAGTGCAGTGGTGCCATCTCAGCTCCCTGCAACCTCCACCTCCCAGGTTCAAGTGATTCTTGTGCCTCAGCCTCCTAAGTAGTTGGGATTACAGGCATGTGCCACCACATCTGGCTAACTTTTTTATTTTTAGTAGAGGCGGGTTTCGCCATGTTGGCCAGGCTGGTCTCTAACTCCTGACCTCAAGTGATCTGCCCACCTCGGCCTCCTAAAGTGCTGGGATTACAGGCGTGAGTCAGTGTGCCCAGCCTCCTTAACTCTTTAATCCATGAAGACAGTTCTTAGGTAAAGAGGCAAAAGAGGGGCCTGGAACAATTTGTGGACTAAGCTATTTAAAGGGTGCCACGTGTTATAGACTGCTGACAAAATGCTCATCATTAGATAAAGAAAATTCTAATATGTGTTTTTAAATGACTTGAAATTTTCTCCCATGAAAGAAAAAGCAAGAGAATGAAGCCATCACACTAAGCCTCCACTGCTCGGGTGTTGAGTAGGCGCAGCGGAATACTGCCATGCTGCAGGATGGCACAGTCAGGCAGCCAGGCTCCGCCCCTCTCTGTGGACTCTGGGCAAGTTTTCGCACCCTCTCTGTGTCTCAGTTGCCTTATCTGTGGAAAAGGGAATAATGTTAGCGCCTACCTTGAAGGGTTGTCTAAGGATTAAATGAGTTAAAATATGGAATAGTGCTTATACCAGTGTCTGGCAAACAGTATGCACTACATAAGTGTTTGCAGCTGTTATGTCAAAATGGAAACATGGAATGGAAATATCCTTTGAAAGTCTGGGTGCAGTGGCTCACACCTGTAATCCCAGCACTTTGAGAGGCTGAGGCAGGTGGATCACCTGAGGTCAGGTGTTCAAGATCAGCCTGACCAACATGGAGAAACCCTGTCTCTACTAAAAATACAAAAACTAACCGGGTGTGCTGGCGCATGCCTGTAGTCCCAGCTACTCAGGAGGCTAAGGCAGAAAAACTGCTTGAACCTGAGAGGCAGAGGTTGCAGTGAGCCGAGATCGCACCACTGCACTCCAACTCAGGCAACGGAGCGAGACTCCATTTCAGGAAAAAGAAAAAAAAAAAAGTCTATTCAAAATCAAGGAAGCTATACAAAAAAACCAATTTTGGGCGAGGTTGTTAAATTATCTGGAAGGTTAGTAAACATGGTTCTTTATAAGGATATCTTCTGATTTTGAATGTAGCTGCTCCTAGAGAACACCAAAGCCAATTTTTTTTTTCTTTTGAGATGGAGTTATTTGCTCCATCACCCAGGCTGGAGTGCAGTGGTGCGATCTCGGCTCACTGCAACCTCCGCCTCCTGAGTTCCTGCCTCAGCCCCACAAGTAGCTGAGACTGCAGGCACCCACCACCACACCTGGCTAATTTTTGTATTTTTAGTAGAGATGGGGTTTCACCATATTGGCCAGGCTGGCCTTGAACACCTGACCTTGTGATCTGCCTGCCTTGGTCTCCCAAAGTGCTGGGATTACAGGCATGAGCCACTGCGCCTGGCTGCAATTACTACTTCTGGACTTAAGCGTGAACTCTCATTAGTCAACCTTGTCAAACAGTCCAGGAGGATACATTGTGGTGAAGAACGTTAATATATTGCTACATGCGGGTGCTGAAGAAAATGAAATAATGTTAAGAAATGAAAATATTGTTTCCAGCTCTTAATAATTCATGGTGCTGCAGAATCTTGAATCTATTATTAAAAGGCATAAATCTAAGTGAAAATAGGGTTGCTCTTGCATTCAATTGTATTATAAAGCAGTAAGTATACTTAGCACTGGATGTTATGAAGAGTTTTTCTGTATTCCAAAGTATAATATACCTTTGGATGAGGCCAGCCTGAGAGCTTAGGATCAGTTCTATCCTGAGACACAGATAGGCATTCTCGGTTTTCTGCACCAGGATGAGCAGATAGGAGGGATCAGTGCCAAGAATCTGATTTGCCCTGGAGGTTGCATGAGTGCAGAAGTCCCACCGGGAAGGGGTCGGTCTGGCTGCCCAAATGAAATATTTGAAGCCCTTGCTGACGAATATCTAGAGTCCAGTACAATGGTTGCATTTACTGCCATGTAACCCAACAGTGCTCACTCACGTTTTATGAATACTACCTTGATTCCAAAAGACTCTGAATAAGTGATCACTTGGAAGTTGATGGCTAATGAGTTAGAGGTGGGAGTCAATGACTAGTGGTTCATAAAGCTGAGAAACTGTATTATGCCTAGTGTTCATAATAGTGTAGAAATACTGAAAGCAGGCTAACTCTTATGAAGTTACAAAATCACAGTGAAGACATTAAAGTAGCAGGTTAGTTCATGGTACAAGCAATTTCACTTCATTGTAATGAACTTCTTTCCCATAATATTGAATGTTTCCCAGATTCATCTCTAACATTACTTAATTACCACACTAATTCTTAGAAATGCTTTAGATCTAGTAAATAATACATTTTGGAAAGATCTAAGTGAATAAATAATACATCTGGAAAGATTCAGAAAGATTTAGAATATTCTATCAATCTGCATGAACTAATCACTGGTTCCTGCTAGTGGATCACAAACAAGGTAAACAGTGAAGCCACTTCTCCCAAGTGGCAGGAGGCAGAACACAAATGTCACAGCACAGGTGAGATTTACAGGCTCTGTAGCTACTTTGCTTGTGCAGTAAAATGTATCATATTCTGCTATTTGTTTAATGCCATTTTCCATCATACTTTGTCTATGCATTTCATTGGCAACCAGATGTAATGTATTTTAATTGCTTTTTAGTCACTAGAATTACCCATATATGTAACTTCTTTCCCAACAAATATGTCTATAAATCTGTGTATTTTATGTCCAAAGTAATCCTTTTCCCTAAAATCAACTCTGAATTAACTTTCAATGCCTCTATGTAAAAAAGTAGGTAAGACTTTTTCCAATAAAATCAGGAGGCAGCATAAACACCCACAATATGGTAATGAGAATAATAATACCACTAACTGCCTTTATTACATACTAAATAATTTACATTTTTATCTCATTTAATTTTCTCAATGAGGATTATCCAATAAGAGCAGTCATGTGTCACAGCAGATGTATGAAACCCCGTACCAAGGAGTTCAGGGATGGTCAATATTTGAAAATCCAACTAGCCAGGTCAACAATGGCTCCAGTCTTCTGAGGTTTGCTCTTTGTGAAATAAGCCTGCAGAATAAACCCAGTTGTCCAGCAGTTTCAGCTACCTGCTTCAATTTATTTGTGGCTCCACTAGCAAAAGTATTCAAGGATTATGAACATCCTTCCAAAGGCAGTGTACTAGCTGAAGGCACAGAAAGAAGGAAAGAATGACTGGACGGGCTCACTGGGGACATAACTCATCACAAGGTTTCCTGATTTGGGTGATGGATGGTGTGTGTGGTACTACGCTGGATGTGGTATTTCCCTTCTTTTTTCTGAGGTGAGCTAAGAGCTGTTTTGTCTCTGCATCTTCCAAGTTGATAATTTTTTTTTCTTTCTGGATATATGTAGCCAACTGGTCTATCTTATAAACCAGATTAAGCTACTGTATCAAACACAGCCTAAAACAGCACTTTAAGAGGCTGAGGTGGGTGTATTGCTTGAGCCCAGGAGTCAGTGACCAGCTGAGCAAACTGACAAAACCCCATCTCCCCAAAAAATACCAAAACAAATTAGCTGGGCATGGTGGCGTGCACTTGCAGTCCCAACTACTTGGGAGGCTGAGGTGGAAGGATTGCTTTCACTCAGGAGGCGGAGGCTGCAGTGAGCCTGATTATGCCACTGCACTCAGGCTGGGTGACAGAGCAAGAGCCTGTCTCAAAAAAAAAGTAGCAATAGATGAACATGCATAACCTGTTAATATATAGATAGATGATATTAGTGTAAATGTATAACACTGTGTGAAAAATGAAGCTTTAGTCCCCTTGGGATACCCAGATGAATATGACTTGCTCCCTGCTTCAAGGGGCTGGTGATCCAGCAGAGATCACAGATGTGGAGCAGGTAATTGACCAAGATACGCAACGCAACAGGTGCCAGGCCTGTGGGGGCCCAGAGAGGTTGCACCCTGATGGACGAGTCTCCTAGACCCCATTACCTTCTTCACAAGGTCTTTAGTGCCCAAAGCGAAATGACAAAGTTAAGTGGGAGGAGCACGGAGAGGCCCGCAGCAGCAGCACTTCCGGGAGATGAGACAGAAGAGGAAGTGCTTTCGTGCCCTTCAAATTACATTGTCTAGATACTTGTCTTTCCCCTCCACGTAAGATGATTCATTATTAGTATATTTATGTGTGAAATTGCTTTGGAATTAGAAGACCAGGATCATGTCACACTAATGTGTACTGCACAGCATATGACATAGAACTATGTTGAAATGGTGCTTAGCACATACTTTTTGGAGATGACAGATATGACCAGGCAGAACTGTCCGCAGGTCAATTTCTAAAGCACATGAAAGTACTCTGGTTCCCCCAGCCCGTCCTCTTGACTTCCTGTGCTCATTCTCTCCTGTCCCTGTCCCATGTTGCTTTCTAGCTTCTCACAGCCTCCTTGCTTTGGGTCTCACCCAGGCCTGCCATCCTTGCCAAGACCTCTCCGAATCAGCCTTTCGTCCCCTCTCCTACCTGTCAAACTGCTCTCTCATCTATCCACCATGGGGAGGGCTGTATTATTAAACTAACACTAATGTATGAAAGCCCACATTGCTAGCTTATTGTACTAACTAACTCAAGAAAATTTAATTTTTAAAAGAGGTGCTTTCAAATTTCAATAAGCGAATGCTTCCGCTGAGATTATTTTCTTTTTTGCATTCCTGGCCCCCTCAAGTCATGCCTTCGGGAAACTGCTTCTCGTAAGTGCTAACCGAAGCTGGCCCTTAGATGCATTTGTTATGTTCAAGCGCCCTCTGGAGGCAAAAACAGTCTCCTGTTAGAGAAAACACAGGTCTGCCGAAGACCCTCAAATGATGGGTCCCTGTGCGGTGGGGTCCATTCATTCCTTTCCATATATTTTTGCGCAGGTCCAGCACAGCCCTAAGTCGGGGCCTTCAGCTTAGGCACGGAATCTTCTTTGGCCTGGAATAACCGTCCCAATGACTGTCCCACGATTGGTTCCTTCACACCACCCACTTTAGTTCAGCAGCGCTTTCGCAGTGGTGCACCGCATCTAGCCAAGCCCACCTTCCCTCTCCGTCCTGTGGCGCTGTTTCCTTGTCTTTCTGCACGTAGCACTTTCTGAAATTATCTCCTTCCATTCATTCAACACGTTCATTGAGTGCCTGATCATATGCCCTGTCTTACGCACTTGGGATAGATCAAGGTACAAATGCAACAGGTTCTCTACCTTGGTGGAATTTACAGGCCTGGTGAATTGCATTGTTTCTTTTTTCATTATCAGCCTCTTGGCTAGAATGTAAGCTTTAGGAGAGCAGAGACTTCTGTCAACCTTGTTCACTACCTTATACCAAGAGCCTAGAACTGTGCCTGGTACATCCTTCATGGTCAATGTGGAATGAATAAACAAATGTTTATATTGGCCAGTCACAATGGTTGAAGCGAGAGGATAGCTTGATGCCAGGAGTTCGATACCAGCCTGAGCAATATGGCAAGACCATCGTTTCTAAAAACCAGCAAATTCAGCAAGTTATAAGGCACAGGATCAACACACACACATCAGTTCTATTTCTATACACCAGAAACGAACACAGTGAAAGGAAAAAAAAAAAAAAAAAAAAAATTTAATTTACATTTTCTATCAGGATATACAACTAGCATTTTTTTTTTTTCAGGCCTTCTGCTGTGTGGAGACAACTAGCGTTTTAAACTGTTTTTGCTGTGACAAAATTAATTCATTACATTATCACAACTATAAAAAATGAGGCAAACGATACATCTCATTATTATTCGAATGATCAATAACAATAATAGCATTTTTTGACCACTTACTAAGTACTAAAGGCTATAATAAGTGCTTTATATGTATCATCTCATCTTCACAAATTTTTCTGACGCAAGTAACACCATTCTTCCCCCCACACACCTTTTTTTTTTTTTTTTTTGAGATGAAGTCTTGCTTTGTCACCCAGGCTGGAGTGCAGTGGTGCGATCTCAGCTCACTGCAATCTCCGCCTCCAGGATTCTGGTGATTCTTCTGCCTCAGCCTCTGGAGTAGCTGGGACTACGGGTGTGCACCACCATGCCCAGCTAACTTTTTTGTATTTTTAGTAGAGACACGGTTTCACCATATTGGCTAGGCTGATCTCGAACTCCCAGCCTCATGATTTGCCTGCCTCGGCCTCCCAAAGTGCTGGGATTACAGATGTGAGCCACCGCACCCAGTCCATTCTTCCCTTTTTAAGATGAGGAATTTGAGGCTTACAGGAGCTTCTCGCCAACACAAAGTCATCAGGTGGGTGAACCAGCTTTTGGGGACTGGACAGTGGACCCAGAATCTATGCTGTCAGCCTCCTCCACACAGCCATGTTCACATCACGATGTCTGTATTACTCAGCAGCTCCCGCTACCATCCTCTAAAGAAACTCTACACTCTCTTAGCAGGGCCTGTGAGGCCCCTCAAGATCCGCCCTGCCTCCTTTGCTAGTCTCCTTTCCATTACCTCCTCTCCTAACTTGACCAGACGCCCTGTAGCTCCTGGACACGGTCATGCCGTCCCCACCTCCTTGCAGTCCTATGGTGTGTTCCCTCCTTCCTTGCCTAACTCCTACTCCTGCTTCAAGGCTCAGCTCTTGCCTCCTCCAGACCCTTTCCTGGTGCTCTGGGCTGGGTTCTGTGCCCCTGCACTGCCGCTCCCAGCTCCCTGTGCCTGGTTCTGTGACTCTTAGTGAACGGAATGAGGTGTGGCTTTTCATCTCCAAATTTCCAGTGCTTAATTCAAATGGAGAGGTTGTGAAAATACTTTGAATGGTAGAGCATTTGGGAATTGGCTATGTTTTACAATTTCAGGCACAGTGCGTAAAATGATCATATTGTAAATAGGAGGGTTAGAGTTGGGCACAGTGGAGACCAGCCTGGTCAACATAATGAGACCTCCTTGCCCCCCCTTCTCTACAAACAAACATACAAACAAAATAATTTAAAAATTAGCTAGACGTGGTGACACATGCCTATAGTTTCAGCTACTTAGAAGGCTGAGGCAGGAGGATCATTTGAACCCGAGAGCTCAGGGCTGCAGTGAACTATGATCAAGCCACTGCACTCCAGCCTGGGCAACAGAGTCAGACCTTGTCGCTAGAAATAAATTAATTAATTAAATAAAATAAGAGGGTTAGAATGTGGCCCATAGACATCCTCAAAGGTGCAATCTCATGAAGCTGAGAAGCAGCAGCATGGAGCAGGGGGTACATAGAGCAGCACCCGGCAGCACCTGATCTTGCCTCTCATTCCCATCCCAAGAGACTTTTCTGACTCATCCAGCTGGAGGCAGAGGCTAGGATTTCCCCGTTAGGTGTCTGACCCAGAGCCTGCGTGCTAATTCCTAAGGTAATGGCATCTCAACTGTGCTGGGCCTTTATTTGTGTGTCCTCTCAATGGTTGTATCTGCCTGTGTTTGACCAGAATAATTAATTTAATGAAAGCACTTTAAAAATGTTTATAAATGGCTGAGTGTCTAGCGGTGGGTGCTGCCATATAAGTATTTAGCTACAAAGCATCTAAATTCAGATTATTTTTACTGGGGGAGCCATTATTCATATAATTATAAAATAGTATACTGCAGATATGTACACACGAGAAAGAGAGAGAAACTGTGTATACTGGCTACTTCACAATGATGCAATTGGACAGATTTATGACAATGATTCCTTTAGACAGATACTCCTAAAACTCACCAGGGGCAGGGCCCTGGGCCAGGCAAGGAGTAAGTCACAGCTTTTGGGCCTCAGCAGGGAACACTAAGATAAAAGTACTTGCCCTTGCTGGGTACAGTAGCTCGCACCTGCAATCTTAGCACTTTGGGAGGCCAAGGCAGGAGGATCACTTGAGACCAGGAGTTTAAGGCCAGCCTGGGCAACAGGGCAAAACTCCATCTCTACAGAAAAATAGAAAAATTAGCTGGGGCTGGCGGCACGTACCTATAGTACTCAGAAGACTGAGGTGGGAGGATCCCCTGAGCCCAGGAGTTCAAGGCTGCAGTGAGCTGTGATCATGCCACTGCACTGCAGCCTGGGTGACAGAGCAAGACCCTGTTTCCCCATCCAGGAAAAAAGGTACTTGCCCTTGTGTTTGGAGCCACAGGGGCCATGAGTTTAGCAGGGACTCTGCCTGCAGCTCCAAGCCACTCTCCTGACACTTGCTGCTCTATTCTCCTGCAGAACCAGACTGATTACTGTTCCCCAAACGTGCTCTGCCGGTACATGCTACTGTGCCTTTGCGTGTTTCTTCGGACTGGAATGCTCGGTCCGTGCAGAGTGGACATGTGTCATGTTTTCTGGCTGCTTAGCAGGGTTTGAAAACCCTACCTACATTCTGGGAATTTCCTAACACAAGAATGAGTCCTGCCTCTCCAAGGCAGATGTCAGAGATCGCACTTGGCCAGGCGTCTTTGAAGAGCAGGGTACAGGCACATGACCCAGTCTCCTTCCATCAGCTGAGTCTACACGAGATTCCAACTTAGAGATGAGCAATACAAGACAGCGGGCACAGTGTGGAAGTGATATGTCAGGCAATGCTGGTAACACAGGTGCCAGGCTTTGGAGGAGCAGCAGTTACCAGGCTGTGGCCCTGGCACAAGAAGGGGCAGCGTCACAAACTAGCACATCCAGAGCTTGAGACGGGCAGTGGCAGTGGTTTCCACTGCAGGCCAGGTCTGCCGTGGGCATAGGGCCTTATTTCAGGAAGCTCTTCATGGCACTTTACCTCCCCATCCAGCAAGCAGAAGAGTTACCCTATATCCTTTTAATCAATCCCTTTTGTGATTTTGTTGATTACAACTAAGACGCTGGCTTAGCTGCAACTCTTCCAGCCCCTGTAGTAGGTGATACACCAACCTAATTAATCCCCTTAATGAAAGGGCACTTGCTTTGCAAAGTTCATGTTGGCATGGAGAGCTCTTGTGGGCCTCCCCCGAAACCTTCTCTTCCATCTCTCATTCATGCCCTTCTGGGATGCCCCCCTACCCACGTGCCTCTTGCCACGTGCCCCCCCCGGATTATAATTGCTGTTTCTTCCTCCTCTGCTTGGACCATGATTTCTTTGAGGCTAGCCACTGGCTCTTTCACTTCTGCATTTCCAGCAGTTAGTTTGGGTTGACAGAGTCCAGCACAGGAGAGGTGCTAAAGGGAAGTTTGTTATTGATAGGAAGGCACACTCAGATTTGCTGTCGGAGAAGCAGGAATCAGAAATGGTGCTATGAGGTGGCTGTGCCTAACATAGATCTGAGTGAAGGGCAGGGACCTCAACAGGTGGGGATCATCCTGCCCATATGACATGTAATCTGCTTTTTAAAAATTATTATATCCCTGAGCATTTTCCGGTATCCTTAATAAGCTGTCGGGGACATTCTCAGTTGCCCCCAAAACCCTTCCCTTGCCCTTCTTTTTTCAGGTGTGGGTGGTGATGTCTCCAGGAAGGTGGACCCTCCCACAGCCCTAAGGGAATGAGTCCTGATTGCTCTAAACCAGGGGTTAGCAAACTACAGCCTGCTACCCAAATCTGGCCTGCCACCTGTGTTTGTATGGCCTCACACCATACAAAATGCTTTTTACAGTTTTAAATGGTTGGGAAAAAAACTCTTTGTGAGAGGTAAAAAATACATAAAATTCAAATTTCAGTGTCCACAGAGATACTGGAACACAGGCATGCATATTTGTTTCTGGTGTCTCTAGCTGCTTTGGCCCTACAACGGCAGAGCTCAATAGATGTGACAGGGACTGCTCGCCCTGCAAAACCTGATGTAATGTACTGGCTGGTCCTCTTCAGAAGAAGCTTGCTGACCCTGTTCTCAAGCAATCACGCTAATGCTGATCTCCTCCCATTGTTGACTTTTGGGAGGAGCATGAGACCCATTTCTGGGCCAATGAAACACAAAAGGAAGCCTGACAGAGGGTTGCTGGCAAAGATTGTTTTCTCTGATGAGAGGGAGATAGACGAGTGTGCTTCCTTCTTTTTTTTTTTTTTTTTTGAGATGGAGTTTCGCTCTTGTACCCCAGCTAGAGTGCAATGGTGTAATCTCAGCTCACTGCAATCTCCACCACCCAGGTTCAAGCAATTCTCCTGTCTCAGCCTCCTGAGTAGCTGGGATTACAGGTACCCACCACCATGGCGTGCTAATTTTTGTATTTTTAGTAGAGACGGGGTTTCTCCATGTTGGCCAGGCTGGTCTCAAACTCCTGACCTCAGGTGATCTGCCCACCTTGGCCTCCTATCTTCTTTCTTATTAACTATAAATACATTTGAGTAAGAGATGTTTTATGCTGTTGATCTGTTTGCAACTCCAATTAAACTCACCTTGTTAAAACATGCCCCATGTGGTATCAGAACCAGGGATACATTTTGTGAGATTATTTCTCCTTTTAGTGTCATTAACCAGTGCATTGTGAAATTCTGCTGAAATAGCAAATGCTTGCTTTTCCATGCAGACGTTCCGTGTCTGTCCTTTTGCCTGTGACCTGCGTCACACCTGCACCCATTACAAAGCCAGCTGCATTGAAATCTCTGAATCGTGCAATCCCAAGTGCAGCAAACAGTTACCTGGAGCAGAGAGGTCAACGTGTTGACGTGTTTCCTGTTTGGAACCTAGGTCTGATACTATTGAGTTGAGCTACTTACCTCCATAGAGAGCAGTGATCCATGTCCCTAAAATGTTGTTCTCAAGAGACCTTAGAATTCCTAGAAATTTTTGGTGGTTGTTGTTTTGAGACGGAGACTCACTCTGTCAACCAGGCTGGAAAGTAGTGGCACAATCTCGGCTCACTGCAACCTCCACCTCCCGGGTTCAAGCGATTCTCCTGCCTCAGGCTCCTGAGTAGTTGAGGTTACAGGCATGTGCCACCAGACCTGGCTAATTTTTATATTTTTAGTAGAGACAGGGTTTCGCCATGTTGGTCAGGCTGGTCTCAAACTACTGACCTCACGTGATCTACCCCACTCGGCCTCTTAAAGTGCTGTGATTACAGGTGTGAGCCACCAAGCCCGGCCAGGATTCCTAGGAAATTACACTTAGAACAAAGTTTGCAGGGACACTTTGTTGATTTAGTGCCAAGCAGATGATTTTACAATCACTTCTCTGAGCATCTGAGAGATAGGAAACATTTGTTTTATTTTATATTTATTTTTTACATTGATCATAGGAAACAAGATAGAAAGTATTTTAACATCTATATGTATATTTCTCTATTCCTAAAATAAAGATAGCAGAAAGAGTCACTGTTGCGGGGGATTTTAAGTTGTTCAGGTGATTTTTATAAAATATTATGGAAGGAGATCTATTCCGGAAGAAAGAACTTCCAGTTCCTGCAGCCCTCTTGCTTTTAATAAGAAGCTTCTGGGAGGGAGCACTGCCCAGTGTAGCCGCTGAGCACCTGACCTTCGGAGTTGGACAGAACTTTGCTGACTCCCTGCTCTTCTCTTAGCACCTGTGTAACTTGGCCTCGCTAAGCCTTGGTTCCTTCCCCAACCTCATTCTTACTGGCTGTTGGGCTAGGCAAGGGAACACAGCAAGTAAGTTGAACAGAAGACAAATGAATGAGAGTTTGTCCAAAAAAAACCCAAGAAAGGTAACTTTGTAGATTAGGGATTAAAAATTGGAGCAAAATTCCAATGGTTTCTTATAGAACAAATTCAGGCTGATGTTTGCACAGGGGAGGCATTGGCGTCATGAGAGTTTGGAACAGCCCTTGTGAGGACAGGAGAGAAAGGGGCTCGGGGAAGATAAGACAAAGCACTAGACTGGGGGCCAATGGCTCGAGGAGAGTATCAAGCGCCCTGCATGGTGGATTGTTCCAGCAGGCTGATGGAGCGCAGGGGGTTCAGAGGAACCGGTGATGCAGTCATGCTGTGGCTGGGGTTTACAAAAGGCTGAGTGACTCGCTAAAAGTCACACAGGGACATTTCCACAAACATCCTGGCCCCAAGTCCAGTGCTCTTTCTAATCTATAACAGGATCCTTCCTTTTTTTTTTTTTTTTGTTTTTTTGAGACAGGGTCTTGCTCAGACGCCCATGCTAGACTGCAGCGGCATGAACACTGCTCACTGCTGCTTCAACCTCCCAGGCTCAAGTGATCCTCCTGCTATAGCCTCCCTAGTAGCTGGGACTACAGGCACGTACCACCACACCAGATTAAAATTATTATTATTATTATTATTATTTTTTTTTTTTAGTAGAGACAGGGGCTCACTGAAACTGCCTTTGCAAAAAAATAATTTTTTTTTTTGAGACAGGGTCTCACTTTGCCCAGGCTGGAGTGCAATGGCGAGATCTCAGCTCACTGCAACCTCCACCTCCCAGGTTCAAGTGATTCTCCTGCCTCAGCCTCCCGAGTGGCTGGGATTACAGGTGTGCACCACCACACCCAGCTAATTTTTGTATTTTTAGCAGAGATGGGGTTTCACTATGTTGGCCAGGCTGGTCTCGAACCCCTGACCTTGTGATCTGCCCACCTTGGCCTCCCAAAGTGATGGGATTACAGGCGTGAGCCACCGCGCCTGGCCAACATGATTAAAAATTATAACCGAGAAAATTATGATGGTGAAAGAGATCTGACCTAACTGTCTCCATCTTGCTTCTAAACTCCAAACTGTCCTTCTTCTGGGTGTAGGCTGAACTAACTTTGGGAGCTTAGTTTATGGTTTAGTTCTGAAACAGACAACAGTCCTTTCCCAGATCAAACCCCTTTCCTGCCTGGAGACTAGACTGCCTTGGCAGGACTAGCAAATTGGCCACAAGATTACAAATTATGGTTTAGGAGTCATGCAGCTGGAGGCTGCAAGATTCTAAAACTCCCCAAATTGCTTTTCAGGATGACATCACTATTGTAAACCCTAAGATGAGTGCTTCAGATATTTTGTAGACCCTGTACTTGATGGATTGATCAGCTGGCATTACCCAGATTGACAAACTGGCTCATCTGGTTTTGTGGCCCCACCCAGGAACTGAGTCAGTACAAAAGGACAGTTTAGACTCCAAAGATTTCATCTCCAACCTGACCAATCAGCACTTCACTCACTGGCCCCTTACCCACCAAATTATCCGTAAAAACTCCTGTCCCCAAATTCTTGGGGATCTTGATTTGAGTAATAAGAAAACTCTGGTCTCCTGTACCACTGGCTCTGTGTGAATTAAACTCTTTTATTGCAATTCCCCCATCTTGATAAATTGGCTCAGTCGAGGCAGCAGGCAAGAAGAACCCATTGGGCAGTTACATCACTACGTTGCCCAGGTTGGACTGGAACTCCTGGGCTGAAGCAATCCTCCTGTCTCAGCCTCCCAAGCTGGGGGATTACAGGCATAAGCACCACACTCAGACAAGTCTGTCCTTAATCAGGATTCCTCTGGGTCTCATTCTCGTAAGCTGCAAAAGCCACTGGACCAGGTGATATTTTCAACCCCTTTAGGCTGCTGTAACTGTAGTTTCGGCTCCTGGATCTGCTTCCAATTAGTTACATTCCCTATCACTTTGAACAAGTCATCCCAACTCCCTGGCTTGTTTCTGTGACTTGATTATGGCCCAGAAGCCCGAGTTCTAAAGTGCTGATTCTGATGAGTGCCCATTTACCAGGCACTCTCATCCCATCATGGCATCTACTACAGCCTGGGAGTCTCTTCAGGTGTGCATTCTTATTAAGCACTAATGCCAATCAAATCACTTAAATTACATAGGTAATAATCCAACAGCACAGCTGGGCGAGATGGCTCACGCCTGTAATCCCGGCACTTTGGGAGGCCGAGGCGGGTGGATTACCTGAGGCCAGGAGTTCAAGACCAGCCTGGTCAATGTGGTGGAACCCTGTCTCTTCTAAAAAATACAAAATTAGCTGGCCATAGTGGTTCATGCCTGTCATTTCAGCTACTCAGGATGCTGAGGCAAGAGAATCGCTTGAACCCAGGAGGCGGAGGTTGCAGTCAGCCGAGGCCATGCCATTGCACTCCAGCCTGGGCGACAAGAGTGAAACTCTGTCTCAAAAAAAGAAAGAAAAAAGAAAGAAAGAAAAAGAATCCAACAGCACATCCAAACAAGGCTGAAAGTTGTAAAAGAAAATTACACTGTGTGGAAGGTTGTGTGTGTGTGTGTGTGTGTGTGTGTGTGTTTGTGTGTCTCTGTGTGTGTTTTAGAGATGTCTCTCTGTTACCTAGGCTGAAGTGCAGTGGTGCCATCATAGCTCACTGTGGCCTCCAATTCCTGGCCTCAAGCGATCCTCCCCCCTTGGCCTCCCAAGTAGCTGAGACAAGAGACTCGTGTCACCACACCCTGTTTTTTGTTGTTGTTGTTTATTTTGCTCTGTCACCCAGGTTGGAGTGTAGTGGGGCGATCTTGGCTCACTGCAACCTCCACCTCCTGGGTTCAAGCGATTCTCCTGCCTCAGCCTCCTGAGTAGCTGGAATTACAGGCACATGCCACCATGCTGGACTAATTTTTGTAATTTTAGTAGAGATTGGGTTTCACCATGTTGGCCAGGCTGGTCTTGAACTCTTGACCTCAGGTGATCTGCTCACCTCGGCCTCCCGCAGTGCTGGGATTGCAGGTGTGAGCCACCATGCCCGACCCACACCCTGTTTAAGGAAGGAAATACTGTTGAAAATGAAAATCTATACACAAAGGCTGAACCAAAGCAACGGGAATGTTATGTTGAGTGGCCGTCTAAAGTACATCAAAACCCTTCTGACCCTTTGTCTCAGAGCATTAAAGAAAATCACTCTGGGCAAACAACAGTTTCTTTGAATACTTTCACTTGTTTAACAAAACGCCAGAGAACCACAGATATAACCTATAGTTCCTTAGGGACTACAAGATCAGAGCTGACATTGTTACAGTTTTCATCACTGCACTTGCAGAAATGGCATCAGATGGATTTCCTTGGAAGAGGGGTATTGGGAAATGGCTTTTTTTTTTTTTTTTTTTTTTTTTTTGTTTTTTTTTTTTTTTGAGTTGGAGTTTTTCTTTTTTTCTCTCTCTTCTGTTCTCTCGCTGGTCTAGGCCATGTTAATGGAAAACTGGTGCTTAACACTTTTATTTATTTTTTTTATTTTTTTTTTTTTTGAGATGGAGTTTTGCTCTTTGGCTGTTGTTACCCAGGCTGGAGTGCAATGGCTCGGCCTCGGCTCACCGTAACCTCCGCCTCCTGGGTTCAGGCAATTCTACTGCATCAGCCTCCTGAGTAGCTGGGATTACAGGCACGCGCCACCATGCCCAGCTAATGTTTTGTATTTTTAGTAGAGACGGGGTTTCACCATGTTGACCAGGATGGTCTCGATCTCTTGACCTCGTAATCCACCCGCCTTGGCCTCCCAAAGTGCTGGGATTACAGGCGTGAGCCACCGTGCCCAGCCCTTTTTTTTTTTTTTTTTGAGTCTTGCTCTGTCGCCCAGGCTGGAGTGCAGTGGCGCAACATCAGCCTCCCGAGTTCAAGCGATTCTCCTGCCTTAGCCTTCCGAGTAGCTGGGATTACAGGTACGCCACCACGCCTGGCTAGTTTTTGTATTTTTAGTAGAGATGGGGTTTCGCCATGTTGGCCAGGCTGGTCTGGAACTCCTGACCTTAAGTGATCTGCCCGCCTCGGCCTCTCAAAGTACTGGGATTACAGGCGTGAGTCATCGCGCCCGGCGAATTCCTGTATTTTCATACTCAATTGGATTTTACATTAGGGCCTTGAATCCTGAGTATAATTTTGTACTCAAATATAATTTATAAATAAGGCCTTAGCCGCCCAACAAGGTCAAACTAACTAAAAAATAAGTCCTCTCAACCACTGACATTCGCAGCTCCAGCCCTCCGGGCTAAGTAGGGTCTGGCCTCACAGAGGGTCTCGGGGAGCCCGGAGACGGGACAGTTCCCGGAGCCGCAGGCCCTGCCCTCCAGCTTCGCTAGGGTCAGCGGCAGCGCCACGCCGACTGGCGGGCTGGGCTGGGCGCGCGGCGGCCCGGCGCCCACTTCCGCTTCCCGTGCGGGGGGCGGCGGCAGGGCCGGTGGGCGGCGGCGGCGGCGGCGGCGGCTCCGGGTCCCGGCCCGGGCGCGGCCCCGCGCAGCCCGCCCCCCGGCCGCAGGGGCGCTCCTGAGCTTGGCGGGGCGGCCGCCGGGGCTGCCTGCGCGGAGGGCGGGGCGGAGGGCCGGCCGCGGCCGACGTGGGTGTTAAGTGGCCGCCCGGGCCGGCGACCTGGAGCCGAGAGCTGGCGGCGGAACCTGAGCGGGACGCGGCTACGCCGGCGCGGCGGTGAGCGCAGCCCGGCCCGGCGCCTGCAGCTGCGGGGCGCTCGCGGGGCGGAGGGAGCGGGGCGCGGGGCGGGCCGCGGCGTCCGGGCGGCGTGACCTTCCCGGGCGGCTGGGGAAGCGGCCAGCGCCGCCGCGCACGTGCCGCTGGACCCCTCCCCGCCCCCGGGTGCCCCGCCGGGGTGGCCGGAGGATCTCGGGGTCGTGGGCCTTCTTCCCGCAGTGTCCCCACCTGGTGGGAACTTCTGTCCGCCTTTGCCCCCAAGTCGTGTCATTCGGCCGCCGGGGCGCCGGCGCTGGGCAGCACGGAGCGGCTTCTGAATGGAGACTCGCGGGCTGCCCGAGAGTGGGCGGCTGGGCAGGGGCGGAAAGCGTTCAGCGCCGGGCAGAGAAAGTTGGAAGTCGTCTTTTTAACCTGTCTTTGCGAGGCCCGGGAGGAGACGCGCCTAGCCGGGTCCTTGGCGGCAAAACCGGTTTGCATCCCGGCGCCTTACAGCCCGTGCTCTGGGGACTGGATGGCGAGCTGGCCGGCGCCTGCTACCGCCCAGCTTTAGCCAGAAGCTGGGATCTTCCCGCAGCAGTTCGTGTTCCCTGGTGGAAAATGCAGCCTCATCTACTGACTCTCAACTCCAAAAAAAAGTTAATTTCCCCAAGGATCGAGAAGAATGGGCGGTTGGCGCTGTTGTTCCTCAGTCGCACCCTGGTGTAATTTGAGAGAGGGGTCAAAGGCGCTGAAAAGATTCTTTTTTCTATTCCAAGTGCTACAGCAAGCTCATAAATCCATTTTAATTCATGCCCAACAGTCTTGCCTCCTCCAAGCCCTGTGTCTTCTCCGAGCCAGAGCTACACACAATGTGAATTAGTTGCCTACTCCTTCTGAGTAAATCTGTTAGTACCCATCATCGTTTTCTATCCTAATAATTCTACTAGTGGCTATTTGCAGAATTAATTAATTTATTTGTTTTTTGAGACAGAGCTTCGCTCTTGTTGCCCAGGCTGTAGTGCAATGGCGCCATGTCGGCTCCCCGCAGCCTCCACCTCCCGGGTTCAATTGATACTCCAGTCTCAGCATCTCGAGTAGCTGGGATTACAGGCATGCACTATCACGCCCGGCTAATCTTGAATTTTTGGTAGAAACAGGGTTTCTCAATGTTGGTCAGGCTGGTCTCGAACTCCCAACCTCAGGTGATATGCCCACCTCGGTCTCTCAAAGTGCTGGGATTACAGGCGTGAGCTACCATGTCCGGCCTATTTGTAGAATTTAATGTGTTTAAGTTTGGCTCACCTAACGGGGTTGAATTCACATGGACAGATGGAGTGCAATGTGATGTGACTTTCCTTCAAAGTGAAGAAGGAAGTGTCTGTGCCAAAAGAAATAAGTGCATTGAGGTTTATCTGGGAGGCCTCACTGGACTTGCCCGTCTGTCTTCTTAGTTGCCTCCTTTTTTTTCTTCCCCTAAAATGCACGGTTGGGTGTTTTATGTTGCTTTTGGCCAGGTTGAAATAGTCAGATTAAATGTTGGTTTGTAGGCACAGACCTGAAAGGGCAGGACTTTGAACTGAATCATCTGTCGCTGACTAGCTGTGTGGCCTTGGATAAGACTTTGTCTCAGTCCAGGCCCCTTGCCTTCTAGAAAGGGATTAGGACCCTGATAAACTTTTTTAGGAAGATACCAGATGGCCACCACCTTTTCAGCCTAGTAAATGGTCCTGTCTCTCCAAATCTATCAACAGCATATAAATCGGTGTCTTGCACTTCTAACTTAGTTGCTTTATTAAGTACTGTGCCTTTGTTGCCACTGGCTTTAAGTTTTTTGTAAATAAAGGAAGATTATTGAAGTCTGATCATTGGCAAAATGCTTCAAGAAGTTGAAAAAACTTCTCCGTGGACAATGTCTTCTGTTGATGGATGACATTGGTGTTAGGAAGGTACTTGGTACTTGGTGTTCATCTCTGATCCAGCACTACAGGTCACTCGGCTCCTCAGTGTGATGAGGAATAAATTATTCCTTATTATTCACAAATAAGTTAGTGACACCTTTTGAAAATTATACAGAATTAGTTGTTGAGTTGGTGTCAACATTTATTAAGCCCCTGCCTCAGCAGTAGTTGACTTTTGTCAAAAGGGAGAGAAAGAAATTCTAGTTTTCCCCACATCCAAGGCTCCGACCGAAACATACTGAATCAAGATTTCCAGAAGAAAGTCCTGGCAATTTGGATATTTAAGAAGTGCTCTAGGTTATCAAGCAATTTGGACTCAATGACCCAGGTATTATATCTCTAAGTGTGAGTTTGTGGACTGGCAGTTGCCACCTCACTTGGGAGCTCATCAAGACAGGCAGAATCTCTGGTCCTGTCCAAGGCTATTGAATCAGAAGCTGCGTTTTATTTAGCAAGGCCCCCAGGCAACTGCTGTGCACGTTTACAGTTGAAGGGCTAGTGGAGTGTGGTGATAGGAACATGTTTGGTGCTCTGTGCAGGGCCTTGCTCTAAGAACACCTGATGCTGTGCACAGTGGTGCATCCCACCGGTCCCATGTGGCTTTTTGTGATATCCTTTGTTTGATAATGTTTTTATTATTCACTTTGTACAGATGAGGACTCCTAGCTGTAGAGGCTGAAGGGGCCACGTTGCCAGGTAGAGCAGGCATTCACCAAGGCGTGTGTCATCATGGGTGCAGCTCCCATCCTTGGCTGCCTGGGCGCTCCTTTCCAGTCCTAATGTCTTGTGACATCCCCTAAGGCATCCAGCACAGGCTGCTGTCTGAACTTAGAACTGAGCCTGTTCAATTGATGGCTTAACGTAGGCCTCTTAAAATACAAGTCTGATGTGGTTTGGTACATCTGTGATTGGTTTACTTATTTGGTGTTCCTTTTTTCAGTCTTCAGAAAGGTTGGTTGAAGCGCTGCTGGTGGCTGTTGCATTGATACACAGGGAAGCTTTTTGATCTGTGAGCTTTCTAGAGGGCAATTGCTAAGTTGCACCGAAACCCTGAGCCTCTTTCTTTTGGAGCAATGTAGAGCCCAGTTCATGGCTCCCAGAAGTTTAGGTTCAGTAATTTGGCTGCAGGCCTAGAGAACAGGAAGCTGCAGACTTGGACTAATGGTGAACTCTTGTCTCCTCCCAGGGATATGTGGTGCCTGTCATAAGCTCCAGAGAGCTGCCTTCCACGGAAACCAGCAGAAGAGTGGGCAAATATGAAGTCCAATCCCGCTATCCAGGCTGCCATTGACCTCACAGCGGGGGCTGCAGGTACAGTCATGTGCCACATAACCATGTTTCTGTCAGTGATGGACAGCATATCTGATGGTGGTCCCATGAGATTATACCAGCATATTTTTACTATACCTTTTCCGTGTTTAGAGACTTTTAGATACACAAATACCACTGTGTTACGGTTGCTTACAGTATCCAGTACAGTAACATGCTGTGCAGGTATATAGCCTAGAAGCAGCAGGCCACACTGTTCAGCCTAGGTGTGGAGTAGGCTATGCCATCTAGGGTCAGTATGTATGCTCTATGATAGCACAGTGACAAAATTGTGCAACGACGCAGTTTTCAGAACATGTCCTGATCATTAAGCAACGCCTAACTATAATCCCAGAGAAAACCCAGTCTTCTCCATTCCTCAGGCACCTTCTAAATGAGATCAAATGAAAGTGGTATGAAAATATTACCTTTCTCCCTCCAGAAGCGATGTGCGTTACCTTTGGGATGAATGCATTTGATGGAAGTGTAATATTGTTCAGAGCGTGGCAGAAGGTGGAGGCAGAACGTGTCCATTATTGTTAATACCTTCTGAGTCAGGGTGAGGGGTGGAATGTACCCACTACAGCTGGAAAACAGCTCAGAGGTGAAGCCCCTTGTCCACTGTCACCTGGCTGGGATGTGCAGGTGGCGTGGTTCTTCACTTCAAGCCTGGCAGTCTTCAGAGCCCTTGTAGTGCAAAAATAACACCGTGGCGTCTCCTGGAAACACCACTTACTGTCACTGCTAGTGTTGGGAAAGAAAGGACACTCTTTAGAAACGTCTTTAAAAATGAGACTGATAATGGACTGTGTCTTAGAGCCATGAAAGGAGAGGAGAAGTTGTAGGATTTGCTGGGAATGTCAGCTAACCTGAGCCTAGGGCCTGAGCCCAAGGGCAGGCTGAGGCCCCCCCCGGCACAGGGAGGTGCTGCCTGGGACAAGGGGGTAGTGCTGGCACTGTGCAGGCTACTCCTTAGATCAGCTTAAGGCTGGGCGCAGTGGCTCACCCCTGTAATCCCTGTACTTTGGGAGGCCGAGGTGGGTGGATCATGAGGTCAAGAGTTCAAGACCAGCCTGGTCAAGATGAAGAAACCCCACTTCTACGAAAAATACAAAAATTAGTCGGGCGCGGTGGCAGGCATCTGTAATCCCAGCTACTTGGGAGGCGGAGGCAGGAGAATCATTTGAACCCGCTCGGCAGATTGCAGTGAGCGGAGATTACGCCACTGCACTGCGGCCTGGGCAGCAGAGTGAGACTGTCTCAAAAAAGAAAAAATAAGATCAGCTTGAACATGCAGGAAGAGCAAGGCCCTCAGGCTGAGGCGTGTGGTGGAATGGGAAGTGCATGGTGGTAATTTAGTTCTCCAAAGTCCAGAAGCAGGAAGAGTGGCTGGAATGCTGATTGCCCAGAGGGAAACCCTGGACTACCCTGGCCTCCTAGATCTCATAGTAGTTGCAGCTCCCTGGAGTAGGGAGGCAAGAGGAGGTGTTGCCTAGTGCTCTCCCTGTCCAACATACCTCCCCACTGACCACCAACAGATGAGTATGGTCACGAGTGTGGTCACCTCATCAGTCATTTGCTCAGTTGTGAAAAAGAAATTGTTCAGAGAAGTGCCAAGTGTTTTTCCATGAGCCAAAGGTCAGCCAAGGTATGCTAATGAGGAAGATTGGAGAGAACTCATCCTAGTCGCTGATAAGGAGCCCTGGGTAAGAGCACTTCTCCCAGGGCAGAGCCCGCAAGGAGCGTCCGGACCCCAGACACTCAGGGAACTGAAGGCTGGCAGGGGTCCGCCCAGTAGTCTCTAGTCCACTGCATGCCTTTAGGCTACAGCCTCCCAGGCCCCTCCGCCCTCCCCCACGCCACACTGGGGAGGACGCTGACCCTGAGAATGGTGCAACCATCTGCCTGCCCCTGGCTGCTTCTCGCCAGCACATGAATGCTCTTTGAGCTCAGTTCTATGTCTGCAGTAGGAGGGTGTTTAGCCACATGAGAGAGTCTCCCTTTTTGACATTTTATGTCTTTTTAGGCAGTCTGTCAAAGATCTAGAACCTATTGTGATAGAATTAAAAAGTTTATCTTTGGCTGGGCAACGGTGGCTCATGCTTGTAATCCCAGCACTGGGAGGCCGAGGCGGGTGGATCACTTGAGCTCAGGAGTTCAAAACCAGCCTGGCCAACATGGTGAAACCCCGTCTCTACTAAAAATACAAAAATTAGCCAGGTGTGGTGGCACATGCCTATAACCCCAGCTACTCTGGAGGCTGAGGCAGGAGAATTGCATGAACCCAGAAGGCAGAGGTTGAAGTGAGCCAGGATTGCACCATTGCACTCTGGCCTGGGTGACACATCAAGAATCCACTAGGAAAAAAAAAAGTTTATATTTTCCCATTTATGTGCATACAGGTATTTGGGTACCACATTTAGAATTTACACTTAGTTTGAAAGATAGAAATTGCCACAGGATGGTTGTGGGCCTGGTATTTGCTGGTGGGCAAGTTTTGAACATGTATTGGGCCCTTATATGTACTGACACTTACTGTCCCCATCACTGTTGGACTGGTATTTCTCCCTGTGCTGGCGACACAGGGATGCCCCTCACCGAGGTAGAGCTGCTGTGGGTAGTCTAACCTCTGAGGACAACAAAGCCCTTTCCTTGTGGGGTAGGATGGGGAGGGGAGCGAGACACGATCTATAGGTTGGCGCTGGGCAGAGGAGGTCCCTATCAGTGACAGACACCAAAACCTCTGTTCCACTGTGAGCCTCACGGAATGCAAATGAAAGTAGATTCCCACTTTTGAGGATCTTGGAGTCTTTGAATGCTGGAGCTAGAGAGGGGCTTTAAAAGACCTTGATGGCTTGAATGCTCATTGGATATGTAGAAAAAGGCCCAGAGAGGGGCAGTTGATTTGTTCAAGGTTCCACAGCAAGATGGTGTGAAGACAGGGCAGGACTGTGGTCCCTGGGTCCCTTGTCTGGTGTTGTTACTCTTAATGTCCCTTTCCCTAATTCCACTTTCTAGAGTTTAGATGGAATAACTATGTATAATGTCAAAGTCAGGAAGTAGATCTCTTAAATATTTTCTGTAAGCCTTCTTTTGCATTTTGATGAAGCGTTAAAAGCTCCTCTTGGGTTCAGGGGGAGATGGTAAGTGCTAACCACTGGCACTTCCCATGACGCTGACCCTGTTGCAGGGTCTGAGGATATTGTAGGGTGGTTACAGTTCGTTCCTTTTCTTCCGTTTAGAATTTTTATTGAAATGATTTCATGTGGCTGGCCATGGTGGCTGACGCCTGTAATCCCAGCATTTTGGGAGGCCGAGGCAGGAGGATCATTTGAGGCTAGGGGTTCAAGACCAGCCTGGCCAACATGGTGAAACCCCATCTCTATGAAAAGCACAAAAATTAGCCAGGCATGGTGGTGGATGCCTATAATTCCAGCTACTTGGGAAGCTAAGGCACAGGAATTACTTGAACCTGGGAAGCTGAGGTTGCAGTGAGCTGAGATTGTACTGCTGCACTCCAGCCTGGGCAACAGAGTGAGACTTCATCTCAAAAAAAAAAAAAAAAAAGAAAAGAAATGATTCTGTGCAATGTAGACTTTGCTGTATTTAATATTCTCTCTCTCTCTCTTTTTTTTCTTTTTGAGACGTAGTTTCACTCTTGTTGTCTAGGCTGGAGTGCAATGGCATGATCTCGGCTCACTGCAACCACCGGCTCCTGAGTTCAAGCGATTTTCCTGCCTCAGCCTCCCGAGTAGCTGGGATTACAGGCATGTACCACCACGCCCGGCTAATTTTGTATTTTTGGTACAGACAGGGTTTCTCCATGTTGGTCAGGCGGTCTTGAACTCCTGACCTCAGGTGATCCGCCTGCCTCAGCCTCCCAGAGTGCTGGGATTGCAGGCATGAGCCAGCTGCTCCTGGCCTTAATATCCTTATAAAAGTATATAAATAAAGGATTTAAACTAAGAATAAATAAATTTCAGTCCATTCTCTATCTAAATACATGTTATTAATTGGTAGAGTTCAAATGAGATTTTTCTGTAGAGTGAAATATTTCGCTCTTTGGGGATTAATTAGCCAGACTCCTTGTTTCCTTTCCATGGTGCTGGGTCTGATCAGTCCCACTGGGCATTAGGCAAAGTGAGTGATGAAGGCTTCCCAGGTTTCCCCTCTTTCTGTGGCTTCCGTCTCTTGCACACACAGTAACTGTTGGTTATTAACCACTTATGTAGCTGGCGCTGTGCTAAGCCTGTCTTCTCCATTTTTATTTAATCCTCGCGCTAACCCTGTGAGGTGGCATGGATGAGGAACTGAGGCTCAGAAGTTACACGGCTTGTCAGGATCTCGCAGCAAAGCCATAGTTCCTCTGACGCTCTTGCCCAGGCTCCTGCATGCTCACTGCACTGTTGCACCCTGGGCCTGCCTCTCTCCCCTGCCTGGCAGGAGCTCTTTCAGGGTGGGATTTAGGTGCCAGGCACATTAAGGACCTGCTATACGTTGTTTACTGGACATGCTGGAAGGTTTTGGAGGAAAAGAGGTTGAAAAGAACTGAAGCAGAGGTAAGTTTTAGGGCCTGTGCGTTCTTTCCATGGATAATGAAACCAGAGCCTCATACTAGAGCAGTCTTCTGTCCTGATTCCAGGGGGCACAGCATGTGTACTGACTGGGCAGCCCTTCGACACAATGAAAGTAAAGATGCAGACGTTCCCTGAGCTGTACCGAGGCCTTACCGACTGCTGCCTGAAGACTTACTCCCAGGTGGGCTTCCGCGGCTTCTACAAGGGGACCAGCCCAGCACTCATCGCCAACATTGCCGAGAACTCCGTCCTCTTCATGTGCTACGGCTTCTGCCAGCAGGTGGTACGGAAAGTGGCTGGATTGGATAAGCAGGCAAAGCTGAGGTGAGTCAAGGACACACACTTTTTTTGTTTGTTTTTTAAAAAACACAAAACTGGCTAGGCATGGTGGCTCATGCTTGTAATCCCAGCACCTTGGGAGGCAAAGGCAAGAGAATGGCTTGAGGCTGGGAGTTCAAAACCAGTGTGGGCAACATAGCAAGATCCCTGTCTCTACAAAAATCAGAAATTAAAATCTGGCCAGGCACAGTGGCTCACGCCTGTAGTCTTAGCACTTGGGAGGCCGAGGTGGTTGGATTGCCTGAGCTCAGGAGTTCGAGACCAGCCTGGGGAACACGGTGAAACCCTGTCTCTACTAAAAATACAGAAAATTAGCCAGGCATGGCGGCATGTGCCTGTAATCCCAGCTACTTAGGAGACTGAGACAGGACAATCGCTTGAACCGGGGAGGCAGAGGTTGCAGTGAGCCGAGATCCTGCCATTGCACTCCAGCCTGGGCAACAGAGCAAGACTCCGTCTCAAAAAAAATAAATAATAACAAAAAAAAATTTTTTTAATCTGTTGTGACAGTTTTACTGATGCCTTATGTGGAGGAACATTTCCCTTTTTTTTAGTTTTTTTTTTTTCCTTTTTTTGTTGTTTTTAATTTTTTTTTTTTAATATTCTCAGTCTTATTTCCTTTTTAAAAACATAACTGCTTTCCTTTTATTTATGAAGTTATACATTGCCATTATATAAAATTTGGAAACCACACGTGCAGTCCATGAAGGAGACCTGCTTATAATGCAGCACCGAGAACGAACTGCGCTTCTGTTTCCGTTTTCTTCAGGAGAATGCTGTTCAAATGCCGCTGGCAGTGCTACCTTTCATCAGCAGACATGCTGCACTAAAACCATAGACGCCGCTTGTGATCCAAGTTTTAGCCTTTCTTTCATAAGCAAAATGCAGAGAGCATTGGAAGAGTTTGAGCCAGATAGATTTGAGGAGTTTTAGGAGGGGTCAGAAATGTCTGAGAAGACGCCAGGGAATCCACCTTTCTCTGTACAGATCCCCCCAAAACATGAGACTTTGGCTCGTGCTTGGTCTTGCCTTGGGTGTTTCTTATATAGAGACTAAAGAGAATTTGGAAATCACTGGGATGCTTAGCTCTCCCTCCTTTGAACATTGATTTATTTTAAATCACATAAAATTATGATATAAGCTTCAGGGTTGCAAAGGGCAGTCTCATTTATTTCAGTAGGAGTTCGAAACCCGATTGCAGCTGCAGGACCCACACAACTGAATTTGGTTCCTTGCGTTCAGCAGTGTTCTCTGGAGGTGCCTGGAGGTCTGAGGGTGTGGCGTTTTATAGGCAGGAATTCCACCATGATGGGTAGAGCTTGGTTTTTTTAAAGGCTTGGGACTGGATACGATTGCCCATGAAGACAGTATAGATAGCGAGGAGGGCTGAGTGTGGATGGGATGACCCTCCAGCACAGAAGGGGTAGGCAGGAAGGCAGTAAAGAAACGAGCAGGGCACAAACCAGGAGAGTGTGGCATGTCATGATGGAGACTGAACAGAAGCAAAACCACAGGCGACTGTAGTTTTGTTCCTTGTTGAAGGAGAGATACTCTATTAGAGAAGGCCTGGACTTGAGTTCACCTTTCTTGCAAAGGACAAAATGGGGAGAGAAGACAGGGATGCGGTGAGCAGCCATGTGAGATTCTGGAGAAGACCTCTGTCCTCTGAGCAAAGCAGCCTCTCCCCCCACAGGATAGACAGTGACTTCGGTCTTGCATGAGTGAAACCATTGGGGATCTGGCCCTGCCTCCCCCTCCACTTTCTTGTTTCCTTATCCTGTGAACAAAGTGAAGGACAGGTAAGAGCATATTGTTTTTCTGCTGAGAACAATCTAATACCTTATAGCTGCATTTCCCCACACTGCTTTCAGAACACTGAATTGCTGGGGTCCTTAAGAAAGGGTTGGGAAATACGTCACAGTGTCTCTCTCATGAAGAATCACTCTGGATACATTTATTTTATGTAATGTATGTGTTATTTAGTTCATTAACGATGCCTAAGACTGGGCACAGTGGCTCACGCCTGTAGTGTCAGCACTTCGAGAGACTGAGGTGGGCAGATTACTTGAGCCCAGGAGTTTGAGACCAACCTGGGCAACATGGCAAAAGCCCGTCTCTACAAAAACTACAAAACTTACCTGAGCATGGTAGCACACGTCTGTGGTCCCAGCTACTGGAGAGGCTAAGGTGGGAGGATTGCTTGAGCTCAGAAGGCAGAGGTTGCAATGAGATGACGCCACTGCACTCTAGCTTGGGCAACAGAGGAAGACCCTGTCTCTCAAAAAAAAGATACTTGGATGTTTTGCAGTAAAGAAAGCATCCCGATTAACCTTATCTAATCCAGCACTCATGTTTTTTGAGCTTGGGGCCTTTTTTTTTTTTCATCCTGAGGAACAGTGTTTGCCTCTTACCTGTTGGGGAAATGCTCCCTTAGAGTCTACAAAGTTCTGACCTGTATATCGTGTCTCCATAGCCCTCACCGTGGTCCTGTGAGAGCAGCAAGGCAGATGTTACCTCTCTCTTACGGATGGAGGAACTGAGGTGCTGATATTGACATGCCCATGGTCACCCAGCCAAGGACTTGAACTCGCGTCCTCTGAGCCCCTGCCCAGTCGCCTTTCCGTCAGACCACAGTTGGGGGTCTGGAATATTTTGTAAGGGTCAGTTTTAGAGAGAAGATTAATCGGGAGCAGTGAAAGGAAAGAGCTGCTTGTGAGAGCCTGTGGTGAATTTCTGCAATCACATTGTAAATATTTGTCTGTTCCTGGTTTCAGCATGTCCCAGAGTGTTGTTCTACTTTGATGTTTGGCTGGACAGGGTCTTACACAGCAGGATTGCTCAGGTACATGTTTGTTGAATAGATGACGAACGGATACTTCTTAGAAAAAAAATCCCATCCTATACCTATAACCATTGCAATTCCAGTTCTACACATTTATACTACATACAGAACCAGGGGCCCATGCACCTCATTCTGTGCACCAGTCGTTGAAAGTATTCATTAGAAAGCCAAAGTCCACTGCATATCTGATTTGGCCGTGTCCTTGCACTATAATAATGTGCTTGGTGTTTGTTCGGATGTCTGAGCATTATTATATTTTAAACTCAACAGACTTCTACATTTATTGACTGCCACCTTTGTCCTGGCAAACCTGGCAGACCCTGATTAATGCCCTTAATTGACTATTGCCTGTCAGCAGGTTAACAGAGTGTCCCTGAGGGAGGCCAACTGTGGATCTGAGGCTAGCTGAAAGACAGCAGAAACCATTTTAAGCTTTGGTTCTAACAGGCTGCTAAGGAGTGAAGTGGGGGGAAGGAATGGTCTGGACGGCATTGGATGGTTTCTACACCCCATAAAAGTGTATGCAAGTACATTTGTGTACCTGGTTCTCCTTTGTTAATGGTTTTAGTCTTAATTCTCTAACATCAATAGGAAGTCCATACTGCAAGCCATGCCTTCCTCCTGAAAGAAACCCCTACTCCAAGCCAAGCCTTCTGAAAGACTTGGGTGTATCTGAGGCCAGCTCAGCCTCTGGGAAACTCCCCTTGCAGCTGGCCATGGCACAGAAGCTGGACCACCAGGGACTAGCAGAGCAGGGCCAAAACTGGGGACTACCTTGATTTTATACTAATCTGTAACACTGGTAAAACTTCAGTACTCCTGAATATGGTAGCTCTGTCTGTACTTTGCTCACAGTTTAGAGAAAAATTGTTAGGGGATTATATGTCTACCTAGGTAGTTAGCCGAGGAGATTCCCACCCACCCTTGGAGGTTTTTGGAAATCTGTGAGGGTGATCGTGGCTGTTGAGTGAGAGCATGATGCTGGCGTTGAATGGGTGTCAGGGAAGCAGTTCAGTCCTTCCTGCCCAATGAAGGATTGTCCCAGCCCAAATACCAGTCATGATCCTGTGACACAAAACTCTTCTGTGGCTGGAAGTGATCTGTCTTGACCCCCATGAACCATGAACTCCCAGAGAAGTCTTTCTTCTGAAAAACTTCTCAGACTTTTCCCCATATTCTTTTTTGTTTTTTTTCTGAAACAGTCTCACTGTCACCCAGGAGTGTAGTAGCACAATCTCAGCTCACTGCAACCTCCACCTCCCCAGTTCAGGTACTTCTTGTGCCTCAGCCACCTGAGTAGCTGGGATTACAGGCATTCACCACCAAAAATACGCCAATTTTGTATTTTTAGTAGAGATGAGGTTTTGCCATGTTGGCCAGGCCTCAAGCGTTCTGCTCGCCTCGGCCTCCCAAAATGCTGGGATTACAGATATGAGCCATCGTGCCTGGCCTCCCCATATTCTTGAACTCTTACTGGATTCCAGTTTCACAGCCCTGCTGGTGACCTTTGGTTGCTGGTACCAAATCCATATGTGAGGTGGATGCTTCTATTTTTGTATTTGTGTGCATTTATCCCTCTGCCTAGTGCAGATTTCCAGTTTAGCCATTTTACCTAATACCATCGAGCTTGCAGACTTGTACTGGCTTCACCCACTCCTGTGGCACCATTTTACCCTCTTCTGTGCTGCTGAGGTGGTTGGTCATCAGCTGAACTGGAAAATCTTTTTGCGATGCAGCAACTTTTGATTAAAAGCTTACTCTGGGTTTTCATCTGTGGTAGTTAACATCGCACCGGTTGCTCCAGGTTGGACTCTGGGCATGTAGGGATGGCCTTAGAACCTAGTTTTATTTAAAACTTAGAGCAAATGCACTGAAGTATTAATAGGGCATGTTTTTCAGTGGGGGGCTATGGGTAATACTTTCCTCCTTTCCTTTAGGTTTTTTTGTGGAGTTTTATTTTGTCATGTCACGATGTATCTTGGCTTTGGCTGCTGTAGCAGAGTACTACAGACTGAGTGGCTTAAACAAACACTTCTCACAGTTCTAGGGGCTGAAAAGTCTAAGATCAGGGTTCCAGCAGATCTGCTATCTGGTGAGGGCTTGTTCTTCTTAATTTGAACGTAGCCGTCTTCTCACTGTGTCCTCACATGGCAGAGAGTGAGCCAGCTCTCTGGCTTCTTCTTCTAAGGGCACTAATCCCATCACAATGGCCCTACCCACATGACCTCATCTATACCTCATTACTTCCAAAGGCCCCATCTCCTAACATCATCACCTTGCGGGGACAAAAGTCAGTCCATAGCGCCGTGTGTAATAAAAAGAATATGGATGTTGCCGTCAGGAAGACCTGACTTCACATCCTAGCACTTCTACTTAGTAGCTGTGTGACTGGCCACATTGTGTGTCATCTCTGAGCGTCACTTCCCATAGGGAATTGGGGTACTGCTGTCTGCCTCACAGGGTTGTGGGATCCACAGATGAAACAGCACATGCAAGTTTCCTTCCTTTCATCATTTTTTTAGACACAGAGGTCTCTCTGTGTTGCCCAAGCTGGAATGCAGTGGCTATTCGCAGATGCAATCACAGCACTGCAGTCTAGAACACCTGGGCTCAAGTGATCCTCCCACCTCAGCCTCCTGAGTAGCTGAAATCACAGGTTCATGCCCTGATGCCTGGCTCCTTACCCTGCATTATCATAAAAGTGCCATCCATGTGGTAAGTGCTAAAGGAATGAAGAAACTGAGGGGTAGCTGTCTGCTTGTGTGCTTTCAGTGATCTGCAGAACGCAGCTGCTGGTTCCTTTGCCTCTGCCTTTGCTGCACTGGTGCTCTGCCCCACAGAGCTCGTGAAGTGCCGGCTGCAGACCATGTATGAGATGGAGACATCAGGAAAGATAGCCAAAAGCCAGAAGTAAGTGCCACTCGGGCAAAAACGTCAGGTCTCTATTGCCCTAGTGTATTGGATGTTTTTTCATTTTATACTGTTGTAGATGTGGAAGCCGATTTATCTACTCCAAAATACTGTTTCTAGAATGCTTTCCCATATCAGTCAGAGATTTTCTGAAAGGATTGTCTGTGATTGGACCTACCACCCATCTCCTAGAAAGTCTTAGACAGATATTTAACACCCCAGAACTGGAGAAGCCAGGAGCTTAATACCCTTTTGGCCTCTTGGAAACATAAGGCATGATCTTCAACCATTTTTGGAGGTAGATGGTGGGTGGCTTTTGAACTTGGCCTGAGACCTGAGCTTTCATAAGTGCCAATTTGGATTCTGAGATGAGTATTTGATGCTCACTCCCAGGTTTTACATGGGTATTCAGGCTGATTGCCCCAGATCCTAGAGGTAACTTTCCCTGCCCCGCTTACCCTTAGTCCTTCAAGTACACCTACAAAGTTCTGAGAACATTAATCAGTACCTTTGTAAGCAGAGCTATTCTTAAATCATTAAATCACTCTCTAGCTCAGTCTTGAAAACATTCTCATCCTCTGAGAGTGCTGTGTCATACACAATTTGATTTACTTGAATTGGAAAGTATTATCTTTATTAATTGCAAAACTTGCATATTTATCTTGACATCTGGCTGAGTTCTGAGCAAGGATATTGCTGTGGTTAACTCAAAGCCTATAAATCTGCTGGAAAAGATCAGTAGATAAATTGACCATTTTCAGGGATCAGTCCCCACTCAGTGAGAATGGGGTTGGAAGAGTGCCCTGTTTTCTGCACCCTTGAGATTCATTACAACCAACTTGAATCTAACATTCATTGCCTACAAGTCCAAGAGTGTAAGTCTTTAAAACTTCTTGTTGAAATATACACGTAGTATCATGAATGCACATGTAAGTCACAAGTATGCAGTTCTATAAATAGTGACACAATTTATGTGCCTTTGTAACCTGTGTCTGGATTAACAAATAGAAATTAACAGCACCCAGAAAGCTGCCCTTGTGTCCCTTGGAAGTAATTCAAGGTAATTAAAAGATAGTAATAGTTATATCCAAGGGACTCAGGCAGATGGATGCCTTGAATTATCAGTTGATTTTGTATTTGAGGTCTAGCAGTGTTCTCACAAGACATGGTATGGTAGCTTGGGGATGAGACTTGGATTGGAAGGGAGGTTAATTGTGTTGAGCTGGATTACTTTGTTACATTCCATGTAGCCATGCTACAGAAAGGGCTGGCTAATGGAGAATACCTGACAGTGCTTTCTGAAGCTCTCAGAAGGAAAGTAGTTACTAAACGTCTGTAGCCTTTATTACCTTGGGACTTGATCCTTTGTCTATCTGAGCCAAGTCCCCTGCTCTCTGAGAACAAAGTGGGGAGAGGGGGATTCATTAAGTTGCATGGACTGTGTGATTTCTTGGCCTGTTCTTAGCAGGGATAAAGCTGCCCCGGCAGCCCCCCAAAGTGTCCTGTGTTCCGGCTACTGCAGGAGCAGAGCTGTGATCTGCTTAGAATTCTCCTGCATCCCTGCTGCTCTGAGAACTAAATTCTTGATGCTTCTGCGTGACAGGTGCTATAACTTGTTCTCAGAATTTGTCTTACCTTCAAATAACATTGACTCCTTTATTCATTTCTTTGCACTAAAACGAAACAAACCCTATAAACACCTGAAGAGATTTCCCAAAAACACATCAGAAAGATTGAGGAAATAGGAATCACGGTGATAAGGGACCGGGCAATACAATACCATTTTATGCTTGCTGAGTTTAGACAACTCCTTATTATAAATAAATTGTAGTTTTCATATATCCACTACTGAAAAAATGTGTATTAGCTTTTATATCTTTGATAATCTGACTTGTAGAAACGTTGCCTCTATTTTAATAAAATTTCTTTACCAATAATTTAGGTGACAAAACTTGTTATAATTATGCCTCTCCGAGACATTTCGTTCCCACAGAAGATGGCTTTTAGTCTCAATTCCTGGCTCTTCATTTATAAAATCAGCTGCTTCCTTACTAGTGGTTGATCAGATCTGTGAATTGGTTGTAAATGCCCTTGTCCATTCTTCCTTCCCACCTGCTATAACTGAGTCTGCCTCTCTGTGTCTCCTAGTACCGTGTGGTCTGTCATCAAGAGTATCCTTAGGAAGGATGGCCCCTTGGGCTTCTACCATGGACTCTCAAGCACTTTACTTCGAGAAGTACCGGGCTATTTCTTCTTCTTCGGTGGCTATGAACTGAGCCGGTCATTTTTTGCATCAGGGAGATCAAAAGATGAACTAGGTAAATGTGTCTGCGCGACTGCGGTGGGTTATGATGGTGTCTGCTCCCTGAAGGTGTGGTTTCTGTGGACTCTGCTCGTTGCGCTCTCCTCCCCACATTGGTGGCTCCATCTGGCACAGGGAAGCTTCTGGATGCCAGAAGGTAACGTGTTGGCAGGCAGTGAATAGCACCCACCCTCCAGGCTTGATAATTTCCTTAGGACAGGGGTTGTAGCAGTACATCCCAAATTTCCTTACTGGAATAAAGTTTGTTAATTTTTCTGGATCTATTTTACGGGAGAAGAAGTCCAAAAATTACTTTCCCAATTGGGGAATCACCTATAAATAATCCTGAAATAAGCTTAAAACTCGACCATCTTAATAGTGTTTTGAGAGCAGTGAAAACCATAGTTCTTTGTAGCTTATCATGTTTAGCTGGTTGGTACAACTACATGCAATGTTGGGCTCACATAAGTGAGTGAGTTTTTATCATCATCTCCCTCAGTATGTTGAGTCTGTTCTGGGGTTAGTCAAGCTCCCAGACTTAACTGCTATGTTAATAAAAACAATTTTGGCTTTTAATGGTAAAGGAAGAATCAGGGCTATTAAAATACTTAAGAGTGAGAAAGTTGAAAAAGCCGTAGATTGTGTTTGGCCTGTCTTCTCCCTACTGGAAGGGGTTGCCACCCAGCTGGAGGCCTGCTGGTTTCCGTGGGCCAGCCCTTGACACCTCAGTGACCAAACTAAATATAATCCTCACTAGAGTTTCTTGTACTTGGCAAGACCCAGGGGTAGACCTGGGCTACCAAACAAAACCTTGAATTCTTAGAGCTTGGTAACAAGAGCTTTGACAGCTTCCTCAAAGAACTGTATTCTGCAGCATTAGCATTTCTGTTTACACCCACCTGCAGCGATTACTACATTGACCTCTGGAAGTGTCACATCAGCTGTTCTTGAGACAAAATACCATTTGCTATTTTTTTTTTCTCTAGGCCCTGTGCCTTTGATGTTAAGTGGTGGAGTTGGTGGGATTTGCCTCTGGCTTGCGGTATACCCAGTGGATTGTATCAAATCCAGAATTCAAGTTCTTTCCATGTCTGGAAAACAGGCAGGATTTATCGGAACCTTTATAAATGTTGTGAAGAACGAAGGTGAGTAAACACCTGTTTTTCCAGCATCTAGTGTACATCTTAACATCTCAGATATGAACTTGTTTTGATTGTAAAAAGAAAGAGGACAGTAACACAGAAACTTTGTGTCTCAAATAGAGCACAGATACCTTGTCTATTACTCATTGTAGTAGACTCCCTTCTATTTGTATAACATGTAAAGTTTTACAAAGGACTTATACTTCCCTTATCTAATTCAATCTTCATAATCACCCTGGGCAGTACTAATACTATAAACAGGTCTCCAGCTTCAAGGTTGGTGCTCTTGTCACTGCCCAGATGAAACTGCAGAGCTGCTGCCACCTCCGTCTGGCCATCTCAGCCTCAACTCTGCTCCATCCATGTACCAAGAGTTAATCAAGCATGGAATTGGTGTATGTTACCTGAGCATCAGTCAGTTTTCCCAGGAGACCTGATGCTTGTCCTTGTTTTTGTTAGTCTATTTAGGGAAAGCTGGAAATGTGTCCTTTCATGACTTGGCTTTTAGCGCTTTGCCTGGATTTGCATGTGTAAATATACCTGTGCTATGCGGCTGCATGGGGATCCCCAAAGGAGGGATCCTTGCAGTCTTTTTGATTGCCCTTTTATCTTCTAGGAATAATGGCCTTATATTCCGGACTAAAGCCTACTATGATTCGAGCATTCCCTGCTAATGGAGCACTCTTTTTGGCCTATGAATATAGCAGGAAGTTGATGATGAGCCAGTTGGAAGCATACTGAAGTGTCCTGGTGGGGCTGAGCCAAGCACAGGTGT
The DNA here is from genome assembly GCF_001604975.1 of Cebus imitator. Taxonomy (NCBI): domain Eukaryota; kingdom Metazoa; phylum Chordata; class Mammalia; order Primates; family Cebidae; genus Cebus; species Cebus imitator. Next base: position 995,313 of record NW_016107460.1, on the reverse strand, counting down.
CCGAGGACTACAGTTCATCTCAGGGTTTCCTGGAGTACAAGATGAGCATGAAGTTATTCTGATTTCTTGAGAATTTTGCTTTTTGTCTTCCCTTCTACCCTACATCTTAAACTTTACGGAAGAACCTCTATTTTGCATCATACCGTTTCTGCCAAAAATTGTACTGAAATAGAAAAGTCACTGCTCTTGCCCTTGGTAAAATATAGAGTGGTCAGTAACCTTATACACCTAATTCAAAAGGCCGAATATAGTTCTGTCAGGGCTTTTATGTAAACCTCTACTTATATATGCAATTTGGACAGTTATGTGTTGAGGGAAATACAGTTTGGTTCCATGTTTATTATTTCAAATATTATCAGAAAAACCCAGAGGTGATATTTCTCATGAAGATGCTTATAAATGGTTGTTTAACCCATTCTAGATGTAGGGTCTACTTAATGTGTGTACTATTCTAAATGGTTGTTTTTTTGTTTTGTTTTGTTTTTGTTTTTGGATATGGAGTCTTGCTCAGTTGCCCAGGCTGGAGTGCAATGGCATGATCTCAGTTCACTGCAACCTTCATCTCCTGGGTTCAAGTAATTCTCTCACCTCAGCCTCCCGAGTAGCTGGGATTACAGGTATGTGCCACCATGGCCAGCTAAAATTTTTTTTTTTTTTTTTGAGACAGAGTGTCACACTGTCACCCGGGCTGGAATGCAGTGGTGCGATCTCGGCTCACTGCAGCCTCCCCCTCCTAGGTTCAAGCGATTCTTCTGCCTCAGACCTCCCAAGTAGCTGGGATTACAGGTGCCCACCACCACAACCAGCTAATTTTTTGTATTTTTAGCAGAGACAGGGTTTCACTATGTTGGCCAGGCTGGTCTTGAACTCCTGAACTTGTGATCTGCCCGCCTCAGCCTCCCAAAGTGTTGCAATTACCAGTGTGAGCCACCATGCCTGGCCAGTGGTTGAATTTTTGAAAAAGTTCATGGGGTGCTTGAAAACTAAAATATCTATCTAGATTTGTAAGAAAGTCTACCTGCATACCAGTGTGGCTTCCACACTTGAGTAAAAGTTTCAGAGTAGGCATCCTAGATTTCTCCAAGATGCTCTACTCTTAAAATAGTGCCATTCATTTTCTAGGTGGGATCGTATTCTACACTGACTATATTGCTAGGGGTGGCCTGGAGGGTCAGGCCTTTGGGAAACAGCATGGCCTTACCAGCTTCCCTTCTCCCCCAGAGAACTTCCCCTCTTGGGCTTTATATTGAGGAAGGGCTTTAGATTAAAGAGTGGTAGGTGGTACCAATGTGCTTTGATGAAAGACCCATGTGGCTAGCAACAGCTCTTACATTTTGTCTCTGGGTCCTGGCCTGGGTAGGATTCCTGGGTGTTCTGTTGGCTCATTTGGGGCCATCAATCCACTTTGGACCACTCACTGTCTGCTCTGCCTCCACCAATCAGAACACCTTCCAAGGAACAGTGAGAGCCAAAGCCAAGAGAAGCCTTGTTCCCTGTTTGGTGACTGAGTGACAGTGGGTGAAATCCTCTCTGACAGAACTAGAAAGAACTCAGTGCTTGTACTCCACAGTGAGTAATGGCAGAGCTGACTCATCCTGAAGCCCATCTTGCCATGCTTTTACAGTGTTGGAAGCTTCTGCATTTGGTACTGGCAGTCAGCTTTAATGATGACTGTATATGGGATGTGATTTACTTTTATAAAGCAATGGAACATAAGAAAAGCCTTATGTATGTATTCACTGACCAAAAATTCACTGACCAACCAACAAAACCCCATACTTCATCTGGTCCCCCATAGACTTGGGGATGGGCAGCTATTCTTTGGCCATATGGTATAAGAGGGTCATTCTTGTCATTACTAAAGTTAGTTTCATCCTTTTGTGCTGCTCTAAGACCAATAGGGTCTCTCCCAATAAAAAATATTCCTTAGCAGCCTGTAAACTGAATGCAAGCAGGCTAACAATTTTAATAATAGTCCATAACATGTGTTTCTGTCAGCAGGATGTACATGTTGTGCAAAACCTCCAGGTTCCTTAAGGTTTTTGCTGTCCATGAATCTTCTATGACAACTGTAGTCACAAAGCCAGAAGCCAGAGGGTCAGGGATGTGAGAGGCTGACAAATACTGGGGGACATCTAGGGAGGAGACCTCTGTCCTGTCATGTTTCTTGCGCTGCAGAGAGCGATTACAGCTGGTCTTCTATTTGCTTTTTCTTTAAGAGAAAACCATTTTTCTACTTTACTTTTCTCCCCATACGTAAATGGTCAGTAGCTACTGAGTGGTGCTTTTATCTGACCAGGCCTGGATTGAAGCAAAATAGAAATGGGACTGGCTTTCCACAGGAGTTAAACTGCTTCAGAGCCCACAGTCCCATGCTCAGCGCCCAGAAACTAGCCCTGTTATCAGGAAATCTTCCCACAGGCCGTCCATTAGAGATTTCACTAGATATCTTCAATAGAAATAGTCTGAGGCAAGTGGAAGTGGGGAATGGGAGAATTTTTTTTTCATTCTGTTTGCTTAATTCAGGGTACAGTTTGTGCCATTTCGTATCTGTACTCCAGGCAAAAATATAACTTGAAAATACTGTGTCTAAAGAAATTTCAGTGTTCTATCATCATTAAATTATTTACTTAATATTTGCGTCTGATGAATTTCGTTTAAGTTCTTTACATCCATGATGGGAACCAACTGTCAGGAATGTTACAGAGTTCTGTACAGCAGTGTTTCAAGGCAGTGGTTTTATATTGCAATAAGCATTGCTTTTTGTCAGCAAGACACCTGATGTAAAATAATTTCACTATAGGTAAGGTAGCAAAAACATTTCTGTGCACTGCAGTTACAGAACTTGGCCCACTAGAATTACTTTCTCCCTCTACCTCTTTCTATCTCTCTATTTATAACAATAAACTCTGCTCTTAAGTTTTGGATGATTCTATTCCAAGTTAGTAAATTCTACTTAAGAAAACAAGTATCTGAGGCGCCAAGATGGCTGACCAGAAGCAGCTGGTGTGCGCAGCTCTCCCAAAAGGAGACGGAGTGGTGAATGAACACGAGCTCTTCAGGTTGATCGTCCCACAGGCTGTGTTGGGATTCATCAAGGAAGCAGTGGTGACTCATGGCCAGCAGAGGGGAGGAAGGCAAGACAGCTGCCCACCTGGGATTGGTGCAGAGCAAGGGGTGGCTCCCTATAGCAGGGAAAGGGTGAGTGAATGAAGGTTTCTGGGGACCCACACTTCTGCCATGGACCATTGCAATCCCCTGGCACAGGAGGTCCTCCATGACTCCACCTACCCCCCACAGAGAACTACTTGGAGTCTGGGCAAAGCCACTGCTCAAGCCAATGTGGATCCCTGAGAAGCCCAGCACCAGCTGCCATAGCCTAACCAGCAAGGTAGGCCAGGTCTCTTGTGTGCCCCTAGGATAGGGGCCATATCCATGGTGCTGAGGAGTGAACAGACTGCAGGCCTCACCTCTGCTGCACCTTGCCAGGCAAGGCCCACTGACCTGGGCATCCATCGCAGCCATCCTACCCACCTGAACACTACAGCTGGTCACAGCCTTCATTTCTCTGGGATGGAGCTCCCAGGGGTAACCAACAGGCCCTCTGCACTGCTGCAGCCTGTGCTGCTGCTGCCCTCAGGCTGGAGAGGGAGCAAAAAGCCCAACAGCTGTTACAGGCCTCCAGCACACCACAGCTGCCACTTGGAAAGGCAGCCAGACCGCTTTCCACACAAGTCCCTGGCCCTGCTGCTCCTCATTGGGCACGGTGCCTCCTGGCTTGGGCCCAGCACAGGTCCTGCCTGATCACTTCAGTTGGTGGTGGCTCTGTGTTTCTCTGGGATAGAGCTCCAGAGACAACTGACAGGCCTCAGCCATTGCTGCCACCACAGTACCCGCCCTTGTTTCCTCCAGGCTAGGGAGGGAATAAAGATTACTTTCTCACAGCATCCTACAGAAAGGAGGTCAGACTTCTGGATCAGGTTGCTTGACCACCTGCTCTTCGGGCAGGACCCCCAGCTTGGGGCCAGCAGCACATTGCCCCAACCCTGGCTGACCACTCCAATTGGCTGTGGTTTTGCACTTATCTGGGGTAGAGTCTCCAGAGGCAACTGACAGGCCCTCTGCCATTGCCACTGCTGGGGTCCCACCCCTGCTCTCCCTAAACTGAGGAGGGAACAAAAAGCCTAAGCCTGCAAGATTGCAGCTTGGGAGTGCCAAGGCGAGATCTGTAGCAGGCACTAGAGCAGGAGAAGAGCCCACACTCAGTACTGAGAGGACTGAGTTACATGAACTTGTGGGCTACCACAGCAGTGGGCGTGCCTCCCTCTGCAGGGCCAGCTGGCTGGAAAACGGGTGGCCTATCTCCCTACCACAGCCTTGACAAAAGAGACATGGGCACAGTGCCATTGGTTGGAAGGGACTCCCCCAGGGCCCAGGAGCGGACCTGATGAGGTGGTCACCTCTCTTCCCACTGTACCGCAAAGCACAGCCACAAACACCAGGAAATACAAAGGCGCTATGTGGCTAAGATCCATCTACCCACCATTACTCTTAAGCGCCATCTACTGGAATTCAGCCCAAACTACAAAAATAGTTTACTAAGACCTTTCTGTAAAACCCAGGTAAGAATTCAACCACAAAGACCATGCACAGAGCCTTGGCCCTCAGAAAACACGAAGAAATGCAGCCAACTGACTATACTTAACTTACACCACAGTTAAAGGAATACCAACCCTCTCAGATGAGAAGAAATCAGCACAAGAACTCTGGCAATTCAAAAAGCCAGAGGAGTGTCTCCTTACCTCCAGTTGTTACTCCACTAGCTCCCTAGCAATGGTTCTTAGCCAGTTGGAAATGTCTGAAGTGACAGATGTAGAAAACAGAATCTGGATGGCAAGGAAGCTCATCAAGATTCAGAAGAAAGTTGGAAACGAATCCAAGGATTCCAGCAAAGTCATCCAAGAGCTGAAAGATGAAATAGCCATTTTAAGAAAGAACCAAACTGAACTTCTATAGCTAAAAAATTCACTGTAAGAATTTTATAATAAAATTGGAAGTATTAACAGCAGAACGGACTAAGCTGAGGAAAGAATCTCAGAGTTCTTCTAACTCAAACAAAAAAGAAGAATTTTAAACATGAGCAAAACTTCAGAGAAATATGGGATTATGTAAAGAGACCAAGCCTATGACTCACTGGCATTCCTGAGAGAAAAGGAGAGAGAATAAACAACTAGGAAAATACATTTGAGGATACAGTTCATGTAACTTTCCCTAATCTTGCTAGAAAGGTTGACATGTAAATCCAAGCAATGCAGAGAACCCAAGTTAGATACTATATAAGATGATTGTCCTCAAGGCACATAGTCATCAGATTCACCAAGGTCAAAGCAAAAGGAAAAAATCTTAAGCAGAAGAGAAGGGCCAGGTTATACATATGGGAAACCCCATCAGGCCAGCAACAGACCTTTCAGCAGAAACCTCACAAGCCAGAAGAGATTGGGGATCTGTTTTCAGTGTCCTTAAAGAAAACAAATTCCAATTAAGAATTTCATATCCCACCAAAAAGCTTCTTAAGTGATGGATAAATAAAATCCTCAGAGAAACAAACACTGAGGGAATTCATTTCAACTGGACCAGACATATACAAGATCCTTTAAAAAGTGCTAAACATGGAACTGAAATAACCTGTTACCACAAAAATACATTTACGCACATAGCCCGTAGGCAATACAGAGCAACCACACAAGTCTATACAACAACCAACTAACAACAATGACAGGATAAAAATCTCACATCAATACTAACCCTGAATGTGAACAGGCTAAACACCCCACTCAAAAGACAAAAAGTGACAGCCTAGGTCAAAAGACAAGACTCAACCGTCTGCTGTTTTCAAGAAACCTACCTCATTCCTAACGACATCCACAGGCTGAAAGTAAAGGGATGGAGAAAGATCTATCACGCAAATGGAAAACAAAAAAGAGCAGGAGTCATTATTCTTATGTTATTCTTATTTTTTTGAGATGGAGTCTTGCTCTGTCACCCAGGCTGCAGTGTAGTGGCACCATCTCGACTCACTGCAACCTCCACCTCCCGGGTTCAAACGATTCTCCTGCCTCAGCCTCCTAAGTAGCTGGGACTACAGGAGCCGGCCACCATGCCTGGCTAATTTTTGTATTTTTAGTAGAGACGGGGGTTTCACCATGTTGGCCAGGCTGGTCTCGAACTCCTGACCTTGTGATCTGCCTGCCTTGGCCTCCCAAAGTGCTGGGATTACAGGTGTGAGCCACTGTGCCCAGCGATAAAACATTTTTAAACAATAAAAATTAAAGACAATGAAGGGCAATATAGAATGATAAAGGGCACAATCCAACCAGAAGACTTAGCCTAAATATGCACACACCCAACATTGGAGCACCTAAATTCATAAAACAAGTTTTTTCCTGGCCTACAAAAAGATTTAGACAACCACACAATAATAGCAGGAGACTTCAACACCCCACTGACAGCAATAGACGGATCATTTATGTAAAAAACTAACAAACTCTGTACTTACACTTGACAGTTGACCAAATGGACCTGTTAGACATCTACAGAACACTTTACCCAGCAAACACAGAAGATATATCCTCATGTGCACACAGAACATATTCTAGGATCAACCACATGCTTGGCCACAAAGCAAGCCTCAATAAATTCAAAAAGTTTGAAATCATACCAAGCATACATTCTGACCATAGTGTGACAAAAACAGAAATCAGTATCAAGATCTTTCAAAACTACACCAATACATGGAAATTAAATAATTTGCCCCTGAATAACTCCTGGGTGAACATTTAAATTAAGGCAGAGGAGAACGCGGCTGCGAGGACTTCGGATCCGGCTCCTGATATGCAGCAACAGAATTTTCAGCCCCGACTCCTCCTTACCCTGGTCCAGGTGGAGGAGGTTGAGGTAGCGGAAGCAACTTGCAGGGCAACCCGGGTGGGGGCGGACCACGGCCGCCCTCTCCTCGAGATGGATACGGGAGTCCGCACCACAGGCCTCCGAAGGGCCCGGTCTAGGCCCCTACGGGAGCAGCCACTCTGTGACACGACAGCAGCTTCCCGGGGGCCCGGTTCGGGTCTCCGTACCCTGGCGGCTACCCTGGCTCCTACTCCAGGTCCCCCTCAGGGTCCCAGCAGCAATTCGGAGACTCCTCAGGGCAGCAGCAGACCCACCCCCAGGGTTCTCCAATGAAATCCGCACCATTTGGATCCCGGCGTATTAGAGAAAACAGAATGCCTAATGAGTTGGAAAATTATTTTTTCCGTCAATTAAGCCGTCAATGCTTGAAGATCCTTGGGCAGGCCTAGAACCACTATCTGTAGTTTAGATAAGCCAACAATACAGCAATACTCAAACATTCACAGGCAAAAAAGGAAGATACTTTTGTTAACGTTTCTGAAATTCAGCTGGAAGCTTCGTGTGTTAGGAACATCGTGGACAAAATTTTAACTTGTGTTGATATAAATTTACCCAAAGATGATGACTTTGATTGGATAATTAGTAAGGTCTCTTTGTTATTTTTCATCATATCGGGTACCGTTCTGTTGATATTAGAGAAAAAAAGTAGGATAATTTGCAACATTTAGCCTTGGAAGTACCTACCACGTTTTAGAGATTTACAGTTTCCATATATTTAACATTCCTGGTTATATAATTGACATTTGTCTTTTAATGTTTTTTCAATGTTTTAAAATAAAACATTTTGTCTTCTAGCTAAAAAAGAAAAGAAAAAGAAAAAGAAAATACAATAAAGGCAGAAATAAAAAATTCTTTGAAATTAATGAAAATAGGAACACAACATATCAAAATCTCCAGGATGCAGCTAAAGCAGTGTTAAAAGTTTCTAGCACTAAATGCCTTCATCAAGAAGTTAGCAATATCTCAAATTAACACTCCTACTTTGCGCTTATGGAAACAGAAAAAAAAAGAATAAACCAACCCCAAAGCTGGCAGAAGAGAATAACTAAAATTAGAGAAGCACTGAATGAAGTGCTTTTTGAAATGCTGTTTTTGTTGTTGTTGTTCTTGTTCTTGTTTTTGAGTCTAGGTGCAAAAATCGACACAAAAGATCAATGAAACCAATAATCATTATTTTTTTAAATTGATAGACTGCTAGCTAAAGAAAGAAAAAAGTAGAAGAGCCAAATACGTACAATTAGAAATGACAAAGATGACATTACAACCAATCCCACAGAAATACAAAAGATCCTCAGAGAATACTGTAAACAACTCTATGCACACAAATTAGATAATCTAGAGGAAATGGATAAATTCCTGGAAACATATAATCTCTCCAGATTAAATCAGAAAGAGATCGAAACCTTGAATAGACAAATATCGAGCTCTGAAATCAAATAATTAATAAAAAAAATCTACCAACAAGGAAAAGCCCTGGACCAGATGGAGCCACAGCTGAATTCTACCAGATGTACAAACAACTGGTACTAATTCTACTGAAACTATTCCAAAGAATTGAGGATGGGCCAGGCGTGGTGGCTCACGCCTGTAATCCAAGCACTTTGGAGGCCAAGGTGGGTGGATCACCTGAGGTCAGGAGTTCAAGACCAGCCTGACCAACATAGTGAAACGCCATCTTAAAAAAAATAAAAAATAAATAAAATAAAGAAGAATTGAGGCTGAGGGGCTCCTTTCTAACTCATTCCATGAAGCCAACATCAGCCTAATACCAAAATCTGGCAGAGATGAACACAAAAAGAAAACCTCAGGCCAATTACTTTCATGAACACAGACACAAAAATTCTTAACAAAATACTAGGAAATGGAATCCAGCAGCACATCAATAAGTTCATACACCACAATCAAGAAGGCTTCAGTCCACAGATGCAAGGCTGGTTCAACATATGCAAATCAATAAATGTGATTTACCACATAAACAGAACTAAAAGCAAAAACCATATGATCATCTCAATAGATGTAGAAACAGCTTTTGATAAAAGCTGACATCCCTTCACATTAAAAACCTCAACAGACTAGGAATCAAAGGAACATACCTCAAAATAATAAGAGCCATCTATGATAAACCCATAGCCCCAGCCTACTGAGTTGGCAAAGCCTGGAACCAGTCCCCATGAGAAATGAAATGAGACAATGATGCCCAGTCCAGTCTTACCACTCCTATTCAACATAGTACTGGAAGTCCTACCCAGAGCCCTCAGGCAGAAGAAAGAAAGAAAAGGCATCCAAATAGGAAGAGAAGTCAAACTATCTCTCTTTGCTGGTGATATGATTCTATACCCAGAAAACCCTAAAGACTCTGCCAAAAGGCCACTAGATCTGATAAACAACTTCAGTAAAGTTTCAGGATAAAAAAAATCAATGTACAAAAGTCAACAGCATTTCTATACACCAATGATGTCCAGGCTGACAGTCAAATCAAGAACAGAATTCCATTTACAATGGCCACAAAGAAAATGAAATACCTAGGAATACAGCTAACAAAGGATGTGAAAGATCTCTACAAGAACTACAAAACACTGCTGAAAGAAATCAGAGGTAACAATTAAATGGAAAAACATTCCATGCTCATGGTTTGGAAGAATCAATATTGTTCAAATGGCCATACTGCCCAAAGCAATTTACAGATTCAGTGCTATTTCTATCAAACTACCAACGTCATTCTTCACAGAATTAGGAAAAACTATTCTAAAATTCATATGAAACCAAAAAAGAGCCTGCATAGCCAAAGCAAACCTAAGCAAAAAGGGCAAAGCCAGAGGCTTCAAACTATAAGGTAGCCAAAACAGCACAGAACAAAAGCAGACACATAGGCCAATGGAACAGAATAGAAAACTCAGAATAAAGGCTTACACTTACAACCATCTGATCTCTGACAAGGCTGACAAAAACAAGCAATGGGGGAAAGACTCCTTATTCAATAGTTCAATACATGGTGCGGGGGCAACTGGCTAACTATATGCAGAATAATGATTCTGGACCCATACCTTTCATCCCATACAAAAATTAACTGGAGACAGATTAAAGATTTAAATATAAGACCTCAAATGATAAGGCAACTGGACTTTGTAACCAACCTTGCTCAAGTGACAGGTCAACCTCATGACTTCAGACCCTATGACCCCCTCCCAGCTTGCAAAAACTGCCCTGAGCTGTAGCTTCTTTAACTTTCCACTGCCTACCCCAAACCTATAAAACCAACTCCTATCCCTTCACCCTCCGCTGACTCTCTCTTCAGACTCAGCCCTCCCGCACCTGGGTGAATAAACAGCCATGTTGCTCACACAAAGCCTGCTTGGAGGGTCTCTTCATTCAGAGCACACTTAACAATTCTGATATATTATAAGTCTCTTGGGATGTTCAAAGAATTCATTCTGCATTTGAAGAAAGCAATGCCCAAAGAGGCCTTAAACAGGTTTTCTTTGAATAAGCAAAAGCAGAATAGTGTGACAACTCATAATTTCCAAATTTTGGTGGGTCTTGGAGGTTTGGGGAAGAGAAACCTTAATGGTAACCTCTTTATTTCAAAAAGTGAAATTCTTAAAATAAAAAAGGGGGTTTCCTTCCTTCCTGTATTGCTAGTATTGAAAAAGACAGATCTTACTCTTCACTGAGCCAGCTAAGTATTTTCCTCCCTATTCACCTAACCCAGGACATCATCTACCCTCTGTAGATTATTGCTGTGTGAATTTTAAATGAAATAGTACAACCTATGTTGTGCCTACACGTGTTTCTGTAATATGAACGGCAGGGTATAATATTAACATGAAGGGAATGTGAAAGCATGTTCTATGATCTTTTCCTCAAAGGGGGAGCCAGATTAGGGGGAGTAAAGGAAAAAGGCTTTAGTTGGGCTGCTGCACGGGCAGTTGGAAACTTTTTTGGAATATTTAGAGGAGAAAAAAAATCACCTGCAGCTAGGCTGCTCACCAGCCTCATGGGGCTCTCAGCCCCTGGCAGGTTGCTGCCTTCCATGCCCACCATGGCTCAAGGCTCTACTCTCATCTGTGCCACTCTGGTACCCACAGCCCTTATATATTGTTCCATTTCTACTCAAAAATAAAAAAGGTCCTATGGAGAACTCCAAACACTGAGGTGCTGACATGGGTGATCCAAGTGGTTAGTGTGTTGGTTACAAAGCTGCTATGCCAGAGTGGTTTGCCTTGACCTCCCAAGCCCTATATTTTCATGAACTGCTTCTTTTTTTAGTGTTTTCTGTAGAATGCAAGGTTTTTCAGGAATGACATATCATGTTTTAGCAGTGACATTTGACTTATTAGTTGCTACCTTTCATTTTCTGATGAATTCATCTTGGTCTAGATTGTTGAGAGCCTTGCTAATAAAAGGAAAATCATTCAAATAATTTCAATAAAGCCAAAATAGAAATTTTTCAAGGACAGTCATGGCCTGAGGATACAGTGGCAATGAAGTTACTTTGAATAACAGCTACAGGCTGGGCGTGGTGGCTCATGCCTGTAATCCCAGCACTTTGGGAGGCTGGGGCAGGCAGATTGCTTGAGTTCAGGAATTTGAGACCAGCCTGGGCAACATGGCGAAACCTCGTCTCTACTAAAAATACAAAAAATTAGCTGGGTGTGGTGGCATGTGCCTATAGTCCGAGTTACTTGGGAGGCTGAGGTGGGAGAATCATCTGAGCCTGGGAGGTTGAGGTTGCAGTGAGCCAAGATCACACCACTGCACTCCAGTCTTGACAACCAGAGTGAGACCCTGTCTCAAAACATAAAAAATAAAAATAAAAAATTTGTTAAAAAAAAAGTAGCACCTGGCACCAAAGAGGAAATAATAATGATTTCCTGTAGACATGTTGCTAACTAGTGTTAATAATTAGAAGATTACCTCCCTTCAGAGTTCCCCCAAGGTTAGGTGAAGTTGGTTGTGAGCAGGACTGGTGGATTTCAAAATAACAGTACGCCTAGATTACTCTAAGAACAAATATTTCTTTTGATTTCACTTACAATTTTATACAAAAGCAGAACTTACTGAAGATTACCTATCCTTCATATTTACCACAATCTGCTTATCCCAACCCCCGTGTCTGTGTGGAATTAAAAGAAATTTGTGAAGTAAGCTACCCATTTAGTACTCGGATTGAGAGAAGAGTGTGTGTTGGGAGCTAGGGGACTGCTGTGTGAAACATTTCTCTCTCCTGGATTTAAAGTCTGCCGCCAATCTGTTAACAGACAGTTTGTAAATGAAGTAGAAGAAAAAAATATAAATTAGCTTTCTAATAAATCTCAAACTACAAATGTGAAACAAAGCAGGGAATAAATACTTGATCAAAAATATCTAAGTAAGTGGGTGTTGGGGAATCACAATTTTTAAATATCTCAATTATTTTGATATGAAAGTTCTATTTCAAAATTCTTCAAAATGATGCCTAACGTTTCTGTGTACTCTGTTCCAAATTTATGTAAATACAAGATGGAAACTGAAGTATATGCCTTCAAAAAAGAAAAAAACACACTGACGTTTTATCTGTATATATTTAATAGATTTATCAAGAACATATGTAAACATATATAAACATAGATATATCAGCAGGGAAGATTTAGAACATAAAAATATGTGGCGGGGGTTGGAAGAAACATAATTCTTTCCCAGAAGGGGAAGGGGGGACTATTCTTAATCAGCTACAACTTAACTGTAAGTCATTTCTCCTCAAAAATTATCTCCACTGCAAATTCCGGTGGGTAAATTTTCCATGTTTTTTGTTTATGTGGATTATCCAACTCATTTCTTGGTAGATAAAGCCTAAGAATAGAAAAAAAAAACCTGCATTTGATATTGAGGCTAACTGAAAAGCCATGCAGTTGGGCGCCCTTGTTAGAGCTTGAAGAAACAAAAAAAGAACCTCACCGTGAATAGAACCTCAGCCCCTTTTTTGTGTCTCCGTTGTCTCCTTCCATCATTTTCGTGAGACTTAAAAATACTTTAATCTTCAGCAACACATCAGTAACGCATGCTGATTCTTTTAACATTGCTTTTAATGGAATTAGTGACACCCAGGTTTAATAAAATATCTAAATTTCTGTATGTGACAAAAATCAGTCAGGCTAGACATGAATGAAAACACAGTAATAAAATACCGTATCTCTTTTAATTCATGTGTGAGGTTGTAATTTTTTGAATTTTTGCAATCAGACCTTGGAGATGACCTGGAGCAGTAGGATCTAACTCCCACATGCTTAGTGTTCCAATAATGGAGCACTAGGAATAAATTGGTTAACCCCTTTGTGCCTAGTGTTTTAAATGATAGAAGTTGGCATTTTTGGCTAAACAACAATCTCATAACTAACAAAAACAGCTTTACCATTTAAATGTTACAGAAATCTTTAGAAATTTGCATAAAAGTGAGGATAAAAGTGACCTTACTGCTTCTCCAAATGAACATGGTGTTTTAAAGTAAAAAAAAACTGTATCCTTTAGCAAGAATCACTTTTGAGAAATAGCGTCAAATGAAAGTCCACCCAGCTCTCACTATTTGAGGGACTCTGCTCATGTTATAAGAAAAAGCTTATTGTTTGTATGCATCCAAGAAAAAAATTTGTAAAAACTCTCCATCAAATCCAAAGTTCATGCTATCAAAATCCATTAAATGTGCATGCATTACAAGTGTGTAGACCAGAGATTTAATTTAGCGTTGCCTTGCTGGACTTAAGGAGTTATTAGCTCCAGTTCACATTTGAAGAAAAGATTGGGACTGGCTATAATAATAACTATCAACTCATGCCATTTAATCGTAGCCATTTCTACAGCTCTGACCTAAATCATTTAAAAAATATTTTATCCTTTTGTATTGAGGGTATGGTTGATACCAAAAAACTCAAAATTTTCACCACCATAGAACAAATGCTACATATAGTGGAGAACTTCTAGACTGAGAAATGAGTTTCCAAATATGGCAGAAGGTTTTTTGGAACAATAATCTCTAAATCCAATTAATAATTATGCAGAAAGTTTTCCCAATTCAGTTATTAGAAAGCCACATTTAAATGGGAGGCTATTACTTAATAGTATTTTTAGGTGTATTCCTTAATACTTACTGTGTCTTGTAACTTCTCCTAGATATAAGTGTATCAGTCAGCTTTTCAGCTAGCCGTAGCCTCCCTAGGTCCTGCCTTACTTTAGCACAAAATTTGGTGGTGGTTCGTCATTGGTAAATCAGCACCTATTAAAGACCTGACATGATGAAGGTACCGAGCAGACTCATACCGAACTTCTCTGGGAGGAATTTACTGCCATACTTAAGAACTGATTACAATACTTTTGAACTCATAACACAGTCCTATGGCATGGACCTTGAGGATGCTGCAACAGTGGGTCTCAAGAACAAATGTTTTGTTTTTTTTTTTTGAGACGGAGTTTCACTCTTGTTACCCAGGCTGGAGTGCAATGGCGCGATCTCGGCTCACCGCAACCTCCACCTCCTGGGTTCAGGAAATTCTCCTGCCTCAGCCTCCTCAGTAGCTGGGATTACAGGCACGTGCCACCGTGCCCAGCTAATGTTTTTGTATTTTTAGTAGAGACGGGGTTTCACCATGTTAACCGGGATGGTCTCGATCTCTTGACCTCGTGATCCACCCGCCTCGGCCTCCCAAAGTGCTGGGATTACAGGCTTAAGCCACCGCGCCCAGCCACAAATGTATTTTTTAAATAACCAAAGTAAGAGGAGTAAGGTGGCTCGAGGAGTTTTTGCTTCCTATAAATTAAGTTTATGACAACCAGCAAAAGAATTGCCATTACACCTTAGACACTGAAGATCAGGCTGTTTCTATGGGTTTATATTATATCCATACCTGTTATCTTGTATAAAAGATGTGTGAAACCAGAAGAAAAAAGGACAATTGTCATAGTATTTAGGAAGCACCTAAAAAGAAAATAAATTATTTTCAAAGTAAAAGTGATACCAAGAACTAATCATTCCGAAGAAATAAATTTCTTTCCTTTAATCCTTTATATATTTATGAGACAGTTATAACTATTAAATATGCAGTACTCTGCAGTCTATGACAACACAATCTAGACACAAAGGAGGAGGTTTTATGAAAATGCCATTGCTTTCTCTTGCCGTTTCTATCAAAATTTTCAAGGAATAGTATTTTTTCCATGATAGATATTTAATTTAAATGCGGATTTAAATTCTGTTTAGATAGTGCTAAACAGAATCTACTAAGGACCTATGCCTATGTATACCCAAGTATATTGTAGTGAATTCTTACAATATTTTTGTTGCTGTTACCCCAGCATCCCTTTTAAATATAAACTTGACTTTCTGATATCAGAAGTGGGGTTCAGTTACCCTCAGCAGTTTCCAGTTTACCTCCTCCCAGTTTCTCAATGTGACTGATCCCAATATCTGCCTTATACAACCTTCTCCTGGTGACTACTTCATTATGGGACAGCTAGATATAACATGCTTGACTCACCCCACAGTTCCCCATACTCTGCATGGACTGTGTGGATATATCAGTGACCACCTCTCAGTCATAGCATGACTTCATGGAACACATGCCTGCTTGCATTAAACCAAATTAGACCTCCCTGCAGGAAACCTTCTCAGGTAGTGCCTTACATCCCAATAAAGGCTTCCACTCTCAGGTCCCTCCCTCTCTCTTGCTATTGCTCTCCACCCATCAGTCGAGCACAGGTCTCCTGGATGGCTCCCCCGTACAGTTGGCCCTGCGAAGTGTGCTGCCCTCTTCTCTCTGGAATTAATAACAGACTGCTTTGGCCATTTCATGTGTTGTATTGTGCCGCCTTCTTTGTGTTTCACCCAGCTGAGTCACCCAAACCTAACTCTTTTTCCAGTAGATGCTCCCAGCTACTTGGGAGGCCGAAGTGGGAGGATTGCTTGAGCTCTGGAGGCTGAAGCGGCAGTTAGCTATGATCACACCACTGCACTGCAGCCTGGGTGACAGAGTGTGACCCTGTCTCAATTTTTTAATTTTAGATAGAGTCTCACTCTCTTGCCAGGCTGGAGTGCAGTGGTGTGATTTTGGCTCACTGCAACCTCTGCCTCCCAGGTTCAAGTGATTCTCCTGCCTCAGCCTCCCGAATAGCTGGGACTACCGGTATGCACCATCATGCCTAGGTAATTTTTGTATTTTTAGTAGAGATGGAATTTCACCATTTTGGTCAGGATGGTCTTGAACTCCTGGCCTCAAGATCCACCCGCTTCAGCCTCCCAAAGTGCTGAGATTATAAGCATGAGCCACCAGGCCCGGCCTCAATTTTTTAATTAAAAAAAAAAAATGCAAAACAAGATGTAATCATTGCTACGCAGTAAAACATACCTTTGGTTTTTTAGCACCTTGGCTTTTACATTTTTTGTGTGTTTATTTTGTATTTTTTGTATGAGAATTAATACATGTGAATTTAGAAAAATTTAGAAAATTTACAATTTAGAAAAAACAAATGAACAAAATTATTCAAATTACATATGTTCTTTTAAAAAATTTTGTTATAGCGCTGATTTACTGTTTTTCTCCCCCTCCCTCTGTGAGATGACATCTATCATCTCCCTTGTTGGGAATTGTAGTCAAGCAAATCTTAAATAAAATCATTCAACCAGACAAGAACAATGGCAGAGGCTGTTTCTTGATTACTCACCGAAGAGAAAAACCGCACTTTCACGTCATGATACAGAGGTGGACAGTTAAATATATCAATTATTACTCTGTCTGTTTCAGCGTCATGAATTACCTGGGAATTAACACATGGAATTTAGAACTATAAACCTAACTAATGATAACAATGAAGTTCCTTTTCATTTATCATGACTTCCTGTATTTATCAAGTACTTTTGGTCCATAGACCAATCACTACATATGTAAATAATTATGAATAATCTTTTCTAGTTGCAATACTATTGTTTATATGTGTGTGTGTGTGTTTTTTTTTTTTTTTTTTTTTTTTTNTTTTTTGAGACAGAGTCTCACTGTCACCCAGGCTGAAGTGCAGTGGCATGATCTCAACTCACTGCAACCTCTGACTCCCAGATTCAAGTGATTCTTGTGCCTCAGCCTCCCGAGTAGCTGGGACTATAGGTGCATGCCACCACACCCAGCTAATTTTTGTATTTTTAGTAGAGATGGAGCTTCACTATATTAGACAGGCTGGTCTTGAACTCCTGGCCTCAAGGGATCTGTCCACCTGGGCCTCCCAAAGTGCTGGGATTATAGGCATGAGCCACCATGTCCTGCTTGTTGTTTACATTTTTAATAGGCCAACATGTTTGAGGGTTATCATGAGGCACTTTTCTTTTTCTTCTTTTATTGAGATGGAGTCTTGCTCTGTTGCCAGGCTGGAGTGGTGTGATCTCTGCTCACTGCAACCTCTGCCTCCCAGGTTCAAGTGATTCTCCTACCTCAGCCTCCTAAGAAGCTGGGACTACAAGCGTACACCACCACACCCAGCTAATTTTTGTATTTTTAGTAGAGACGGGGTTGGGCGTCTCTACTAAAAGGGCCTTACTTTTTTAAAGTGCCTCACTTTTAAAAAGTATTGAATTTTCTATTAGACTTTAATCAATTAAATATTATTTAATGTGTGTCATTTGGTCTTCATGCATTAGGACCTCTTTTGAGAATACAGTAAGAAGCTCAATTTTAAAGCTAGCATTGACATTCAAAAAGTAATGCTTAATGGTTTTTTATTTTCTAAATTTAAAAAATAACAACGGGAGTCCATAACACTTGATGTTTTATCAGAACTCTTGTGTTTGTCAATGGGATCTTTGGACTTGACCACTGCAGGCTGCTGGATGGAGTGACCAAAGATAGGTCAAGTTTTGTAATGAATTACTTTGAAGCTATACTATTTCTTTGGCTTACTCTCATATAAATAATGGCACCTACAATAAGAAAAGTCTATGCTAGGCCCTGTGAGAAACACAAAAGGAGGTACAGACTCAGTTAGTTCCTTAAGGAAGCTGTACATATAAGAAACAATAGTAGAATGGTATATAAGTCAACCTGTATGATGAAGGATGGGTGTGTTCTTATGCACTATTGGGGGCTGGTTAAAAGGAGGTGCAGAATGCGAAAATTTCATTGAGGAGGTAGAAACTCAATTGGGCATGAAACAGTTTAGATAAAGGAACAAAAGCTCTGAAAATAGAATCTAGCCCATTCAGAGGGAAAAAGACCAGCAATAACACAAAGTAGAAATTAGAAAAATAGGCGGGTGCAGTGGCTCATGCCTGTAATCCCAGCACTTTGGGAGGCCAAGGTGAGCGGATCACCTGAGGTCAGGAGTTCAAGACCAGCCTGACCAACATGGAGAAATCCCTTTTTTACTAAAAATACAAAATTAGCCAGGTGTGGTGGTGCACGCCTGTAATCCCAGCTACTCGGGAGGCTGAGGCAAGAGAATCGCTTGAACCTGGGAGGCAGAGGTTGCAGTGAGCCAAGATCTCACCATTCCACTCCAGCCTGGGCCATGAGAGCCAAACTCAACCTCAAAAAAAAAAAAAAAAAAGAAATTAGAAAAACAACAACAAAAAAGGTCAGGCCATGTGGTTCATGCCTATAATCCCAGCACGTTGTGAGGCTGAGGTGGAAAGGTGGTTTGAGACCAGCCTAGGTAATACAGCAAGACCCAGTCTCTACAAACAATAAACAAACTGGGGGATTGCTTGAGCTCGGGAGGTGGAGGCTGTGGTGAGCCATGACCACGCCGCTGAGCTACAGCCTGGGTGACAGAATGAGACCCTGACCCAAGGCAAAAAAAAGGGAAAGAAAGAAAGGAAGGAAAGAAAGAAAGAACCAACTAACTAACGAACGAAATTAGAGTTGTGTTCCAAGAGCCAAAGGGGATGACCCAGTTTATTTGGAGTGAAGTCTGTAAGCTCAGGTATTACGTTAGGGCTATGATATCTTAAGAGCTCAAGAGCCAAGGCAATACGCGGGGGGTTGCTGAAGAATATGGCGGGGTATTTCCTATGCGACAAAGAGGCCTGATAATTATCACATGTAACACTTATTTAGTGATTTATAGTTTACAAAGAAACTTTATATATATATGTATATATTATTTAATTCTCACAACACTTGAGACGTGATATTTATTTTACAGATAAGGATGTTGAGCCAAAGGTGTTAACTGGTTAACAGTGTGTCTTCTGCTCTACCTATAACTTTTCACAATGAAAGGCATATTTCAGGATGCATATTTCAGGATTCTATACATTCCATTACATAAGGAGAAAGAAAAGGTAAGATAACCATTGTAGAAATCTAGGCATGAGCAAATGAGGTTCTGGACAGTTAGTGGCAGTGAGAACAGAAAGGCAGGAGAGCACAGAGAAATTTCAAAGGCATAATCAACAGGGATTGATAACTAACTGGATTTAGGGGACTGAGGCAAAGAGAATCAAAGCCCAAAGCCTAAGTGGGAGAAAGCTGGTGCCATTTGCAGAAGCAGAGAGAAAGCTCATTGATAATTCAGACTGGCTAATGCATTTCAGTTGGAGTGGAGACTGTTCATGTTGTAGCTCCTGCATCTACAACTCAGTGGGTGCTCATAAATATCTGTTATATAAATTAATAAATAATAGTTTAACTAAAGGGGATGGGTCATTCCTTAACCAAGAATAAAGCATTTGCTAAGAACAGAAAGCCAAGGGTCAGGCCTAGGTGAATGCTCTCAGTTGGGAGAGGCCAAAAAAAGGGGTGGGGGGATGCAGAGAGGGGAGGAATAGGATTAGTAATAGGAGAATTTGAGACAAAGGCCTGAGTAGGAATTCTAAGTTTATGGTTATTAGACCCACGAAGGAAGCTTTCTTACTGTTTCATAAAAGGTTTATAGTTTTAGGCATTTCTTCCTTGCAGCAAAATTTTGACTACAAGGTCCTTGTGCTGTGAATAAAGAGATTCCTCCCCAGTTCCTCCACTCTTGCACTGTTTCTCATAGGGTTATCCCACAGAACCTCTGACTTAGAATCACTTGGGACATTGCTAAGTCTATCGATTCCTGGGCCCCATTCCAGATCTCCCAAATCATATATTGGGGGGACAAACTAGGAATGTAAACCTTTACAAGTTCCTCGGTGGTTTTCATGTACACTAAAATTTTAGAATCACTGCTCTATAATAAAAGATAAAATGACCAAGAAGAAAAGAATATGGCTAAAAACGACCACATATGTAAATTAAAATCTTTAATACATTCCTGGGAACATGCTCAGCGTTTGTGGAAAAGTGAAAGACAAAGCAACGCTGAACAGAAATAAATTCTGGAAAGTAGCCTGAAAAAACTGTTTTGAACAAACAGGTTAATTTATCTCTGGTCTGCATCCAAATCCAGTGACACCAGCCTGGAGAGTAACCAGAAAGCATTATGGAATCTCTTTACGGTGAGTGATAGTTTAGGGAGGTGAACATTGCTGGTTTGACATTCAGCCTTAAAACAAACATCAGACTTTTTCAATTCACATGTTTTCTCTTACCACACAATTTTTTAAAGAAGTACAGGAAAAGACAACCCTTTTCTCCATTACTATTTGGAGTTTTAGATCATTTTCATCGCCTGATCCAATACCTAAATAAAATTTAAAAGTTAGGTTGGTTAGCACAAAGATCAAAATGTCTCATCAATTAACATCATGGATTAAAAAGAGAAAAAATTATCCAAGTTAACAATGTATCAGCAGCTACTTATTTGGTCTTGCATGGATTTTGTCTTTGAAAGACAAGTCTTCAAGCCCAGTTCTGTCTCCTAAAGCAGATTTTATAAGACAGGGGATTAAAAAAAATGAAAAAAAAACAACAACAACAACAACACACACACACACACATACAATCAGCTTCAAAGACTTAGAATCCCATCACTTCATCTTTCCAGAAAAAAATATTTAGGGAAGGTGGACCAGACATGGTGGCTCACGCCTCTAATCCCAGCACTTTGGGAGGCAGAGGTGGGTAGATTACTTGAGGTCAGGAGTTTGAGACCAGCCTGGCCAACATGGTAAAACCCCATCTCTACTAAAAATACAAAAAATAGCTGGGCATGCTGGCACATACCTGTTATTCCAGCTACTCAGGAGGAGGCTGAGACAGGAGAATTGCTTGAACCTGGGAGGCAGAGGTTGCAGTGAGCTGAGATCACACCACTGCACTCCAGCCTGGGCAAGAGAGTGAGACAGTGTCTCAAAAAAAAAAAAAAATTTTAGAAAAGGTGATTTGCAACCTTTCTTGCTAATGTGTTGCTTTCTTCAGACTTCTAATCATAATGAATCTTAATAATAAATACTGTAGTCTAAACTACTTTGGCCCTACTTTAAGGCCAGTTTCTGATGCAATCTCTATAAAAATATAGGATAGTTACATCCAAAAATTCCCATGGCGTTCAGTATCTATTTACAGACAAAGGCTCTTCTGCCCCTTTTTTTTCAACTGAAATGACCCAATTCCTTTAGCATTTCCTCAAAGACTTGGTTTCTCAGCCAATTAATTTTTTATTGCTTTCCTCTCAACTCTATATTAATTTTAATTTAAATATGCACAAAACTAAAGGTAGAGAATTAAAACAAACATTTTAATAAATAAGTGTGTTAATTATTCTTGATTGCTCATCTCATATACTGCTTTTTTCTTTTCATTTAATTTTGTTTTCACAGACACCATGATATTTATTTGTCATTAGAAATCACAGTTTCTTGTCTCAGTTCCCTCTTTCCCATTCCAGGTGCAGAATTTCTATTGATGTCTACCAGAAATCAGTGAAATGTAGAACTAAACTCAGAAGGCTAGAAATGTGGAACTAAACTCAGAAGACTAAAAATGTCTGTGTGGACACCAGTATCCTGGCACCATGGCATCCATAACACCCAACACTTGCGCCACGTCAGGTGACCACAAGCTGGCGGTATGAGGTTTGCTTTAGGGGTTCAGAAGCATCACCTCCCTGCTACCTCTCTGGCAGTGGGAGTGGTGAGGCCCCATCCCCTCCACACAGACTGATCCTGCTTTCCCACCTTCCCTGAGTGAAAGCTGGGAGTGAGAGGGTTACAGATGGAGGACAGAGGGGAAAGGAAGAGCCCAGGGTGATGAGAAAAAAATATGCCTCTGAAAAAAGGTGAGAAAATGATATGATATGGAGACACCTCCGCCAAGACAAACTCTGAACTAGAGGTGGTTATGAGAAATAAGTCTTGAGGCCACATGGGTCCCCCTCCTCCCTCCTCAGAGGCTCACTCTGCCCTGAAAAGTCCACCCGACGGTGAGACCACAGGAGCAATGAGAACAGGAGAGATGGGAAGGGGATGAAGTCCCCCCAAATTGGTGATGGAAAAGAAAAAGTAAAGAGCATCTAAGGGCTCGCAATCAATGGGCAATTGCAGGAGGAGGAGCATACGTAAGAAAAAGTTCATGCGTGAGGATACATAAAAAGACAGGTATAGCCAGGTGTGGTGGCTCACACCTGTAATCCTAGCACTTTGGGAGGCCGAGGTGGGCAGATTAGCTGAGGTCAGGAGTTCGAGACCAGCCTGGCCAACATGGTGAAACCCCGTCTGTACTAAAAATACAAAAATTAGTCGGTCAGGGTGACGTGTGCCTGTAATCCCAGCTACCCAGGAGGCCGAGGCAGAGGCTGCAGTGAGCCGAGATCGCACCACTGGCACTCCAGCCTGGTCGACAGAGCAAGACTTCAAAGACAGGTATGAGCTAGGATCATCTGTATATATAGCTATGAGCAAAACCCTCCCAGGGCGGGAACATTGGCCCTCCTGCCCAATTCTTCAATTATACATAAAGCACTTACCATGGATCGAATAAATAATGAATCTTTTTATAAAGAGTATCCTTACTGGAGGGAGATTCCAGTTGTAGTGGTGTTTCACTTGTGCAAAATATCCAACATATCTATTCTGAAAAGCAAGAGACATCTCACTTTAAGTGGAGGTGAAAAGTCTAAAGTCAACATTCCTTTTTTTTTTTTTTTTTTGCATAAAGCTTATTAAGGGGAGTAAGTAATTAAGGAAATGTTTACTGATGCCATTATATCACTAGACACTTTTAGGGATATTGCCTCACAACTATATACCTTGGAGGAAAAATACTGAATTAAATGCTATAGGGAAGTAACAAGGGTGAAGCCAGGTCTAGTTTACAGGCTGCTTATAGTTGAGAGGGCAACTAATCAGAACCAACAACAAAACAGTTACATCATCATCAGTGCGCAGATAGAAGCTTAGTTGTGACTGAGTTAGAGGAAGGTTCGTGGTTTGGTGAAGAGCAGTTTCCTGGCATGAGAGAATGGTATATGTGAAAACTCAAGAGGAATACCTCCATACCTCAGCAGCAGATTTCATGTCATTCTTCTCATTTCTGACAGCTAGAATTTCTTCACTTTCCATTTCCCAAGCTCTGCTTTCACGAGGAAGCCCTGGAATTCTCTCAGCTTTGTCCTTTCCCTGGGGTAAGCTGTTCACAATGGCTCCCCTTGAATTTTTCTCAAAGTTGTTGAAGAACTTTGGTACTGAATCAACTGGTTCAAAATTCAAAAGTCTGCCGGGTGTGGTGGCTCATGCCTGTAATCCCAGCACTTTGGGAGGCCAAGGTGGGTGGATCACTTGAGGTCAGGAGTTTGAGACCAGCCTGACCAACAGGGTGACCCTGTCTCTACTAAAAATAAAAATTAGCCATGCGTGGTGGTGGGCACCTGTAATCCCAGCTACTCAGGAAGCTGAGGCAGGAGAATCGCTTGAACCCAAGAGGTTGAGGTTGCAGTGAGCTGAGATTGCACCACTGAAAGAAGGTGAGAAAATGATATGATACGGGGACACCTCCACCAAGACAAACTCCAGTCTGGGTGACAAAGTGAGACTCTGTATCAAAAAAAAAAAGGACTCAGGTTCACAGACTGTTCCTTATCCACTGGGAAATGTTCACTAAAGTAACTAACTGCCATACTTTCCTTTAGAAAGGGCCAGCCATGAGGAAGGCTCATGAAAGTTCTTAACTTAGGAGTAGACGTAGTCAGCAGAATGGCCCACAGTGCAGGGTCGGAACGTCACGGTGTCTGAGAATCCCCGCCAGATACAGAGGGTACTCTCTCCTGACGTCTTGCCAACACAGCTCTCAAACCTGCAGCTGGGTCCCTGTGTTACTTTCTCAGTGAATCGGAAGAGATTCAGTTGCAGCCTTTGGTGTGCTAGTTCTGGACTAAAGTTAGGGAACCTATGCACAAGTGTAAAAGAACTGGGGACGGGGAGATGCATGGGTAGAGCTGTTGAAGGCGCTCCATCTAGGATCCCCTTGGCTCCTGCCACCAGATTCTCAACCTTTCCCTAAATTTCTTTTGCTCCCATGCTTCCTTCCCCTATAACTTAAAACAAAATGAACTTATAGTAGAAATTAATACAACCAACCCATAGGGGGCACTCACTAAAAACAAAGAAGATACTGTGAGAAAAGTGGGGAAAGATGGGTAATCCATGGGCCTTGCCTTTAAAGGGGATACAGAAGTCACCACTTCAAATAGCTAGAGAATAATGCAGTGACGTAGTCCTGAAGAGAAACACAAAAGGCTTTAAGAACTGAAAAAACAAGAGACTACTTCAGGCTGAGAGGGGAAGGAGACTCCAGGAAAAGGGGCATGAGCAATGGCATGAGAGTATCAAGTGTCCACAGGCTGGGAAACAGCACACAGTCGAAATGCGTTCAAGCGTGGGATGTGTGCATGCACATAGCAGAAAAGTCAAACTGTGGCTCTTGAGTGCCAGGTTGAAACATTCAGTTTATTGCTGTTGGCAGCAGGGACATAGTATGGATTTTGAGCACGGAAATGGCATGATTAGGGCTGCACTTCAGTAAATTCACCTATTACTTTTAGCTTGGATCTATGACTATCTTTGTTTTGTTTTGTTTTTGGCTTAGGTGTGGGAAAAAAGTATCAGTGGATAAGGCTGAGTTCTTTTGGCCAAAACTAAAGGCTGACCATCAGTAGTTACAGTGTTCTAACAGGGCCAAGAGTACTTACTCAGCTCCTACCACTTAAAGAAAAACTCATTTACAGCCATATCCAAATCTGTTTAAGAATTCCCAACCCAGTCTCACTTCAGTTTGAGGGGCAATATAGAAAGACAATAAAAATGAGAAGCTGTGCATAGCATGGGCTTCAGAGTCTGACATCTAGATTTCAATCCTTAGTCCAAAAGTTACTTTCTGTGGACCTCAGTTTTCTAATGTATAAGATGAGCATCATAGTAGTGCCTACTCATAAAGTTACTGAGAATATTAGATAAGATAGTGAATGTGTAACTCCTAGAATAGTTCAGCAAAGTCTAGAATGTTATAAATGCTATAGAATGAACATCCTGGTTTCTGCAATAATCAAAGTACAAGTAATAAAAAATGGTGAGAAATATATGAACTTAGATTCTTAAAAGAGACGTAGGAGACACAGAAACCAAGTGAAATGTGTGGACCTTGTTTGAATTTTCTGATTGAAACAAACTAAATTTTCAAAGATTTTAAGACAGTTTTGGAAACAAACATGGACTACAAATTTGATATTAAGGATTTTTAAGGTGTAATATTTTTAGATATGATTAAAAAGTATTAAGTGTTTTTGGTGGTTAAGAGTACTTAAATGTCTTACTAAAATACTTGTGGGATAAAATGATCTGACGACTGAAATTTCCTTTAAAATAACCCAGGTTTAGGGAAAGCAAGAGTGGAGAGTGGGGTTGGGGGTGTGAGCAGAGTGGGAAAAGAATGGATGAAACGTTGCTGGCTGCAGGCTGAAATGACTGTTGCCGCAATGTCATGGCTATATAGAGATACATTGTATGATTCTCTGGACTTCTGTATATCATTAAAATTTTCCATAATAAAATGTTTTTAAAAGAAAAAAATGAAGTAACAGCATATATTTTATATAGGTGTTATGGGTATTAAATGAGATATGTAAAAGTGCAATACTGTCTGGTATGTAAAAGGGTTTTTGGAAAGTTGATTTCCCCTTTACTTTCTCTTTTAAAATACACCTCCCCCAAAACACACAGAAAAGACACACACACACACACACACACACACGCATACAAAGCGGAGTTATCCAGAAACAATCTTTGTGATATTCTCCAAAGGTTGAATTGGCCTAGTAAGGGTTTGTGAAAGACTTGCATCTTTTTTACATTGAAATCAAAGGCTGGTGATTTTAGATAAACTTCAGGGTCCTGGAGCCTTAGGTACTGGACCTTCCTGCTTTGGGAGAATAATCAATTCCTGAGCTCCATAAGTAATAACCAGTATGGAATAGAAAGCAGGGTGCTCTGAGGAGAAGCCAGAGCCCCCAACACGAGGGCAGCTCCTGAAGCATGACCCCCAGCCTCAGGGAGGGGCCAAGGCCGTGCAGGGTGCCCGACTGCTGCTGCCTGATCACCAAAAGAAGAGAGTCTAAAATAAAACCAGATAACAGGTGGCAATCTTAACCCACTCCCCCAGAAAAACTCCCCCTTTTAAAAAGAAAACTCACCTGAGAAGGCGTTTCTACTCCCTGAAATTTAGTGCTGTTGGTTTTATCTGTTCGCCTTTCTCCAAAGTAATACAGGCTTTCCTACAAAAAAGGGTATAATGCAACTATGGTTCATCTGCACTCTTTCCTTTCCTGTATTAGGTACCCTTAGTGTTTCTATGGCCACCTTCTTTCCTAAAGTCAGTGATTTTTTTTTTTTTTGGGGTGGAGTCTTGCTCTGTCACCCAGGCTGGAGTGCAGTGGCAGGATCTCAGCTCACTGCAACCTCTACCTCCTGGGTTCAAGCGATTCTACTGCCTCAGCCTCCTGAGTAGCTGGGACTAGAAGCGTGTACCACCACGCCCAGCTAATTTTTTATATTTTTAGTAGAGATAGGGGTTTTGCCATGTTGGCCAGGCTGCTTTTGAACTCCTGACCTCAAGAGATCCGCCTGCCTCAGCCTCCCAAAGTGCTGGGATTACAGGCATGAGCCACGGTGCCTGGCACAGTGATCTTTGGGCAGAGGCTACCCAAAATAACAAAATTAACAAAGCTACATCAAGGACTTCCCTCATTCAAGGATTCGTAAATTCATAAAATTTTAGAGCTGGAAAGACCTTAGAAATCATATGGTCCAACACTTCTTTCCATATTACAAATGAGAACGCTAAGACCAAAAGAAAACCAAGCAATCTGCCATGAGATGCTGCAGCCAGTTAGCGGCAGCCCAGGCCTGGAATACAAGTCTAGGGCTCTGGATCAATGACTGTCCATGACTTTCGAACCTTTTGTTTTTTAAGCTGCAAATCACATTAATAACCTAGGAGATACACGCAGGCACACACACACACACACACACACACACACACACCCAATACTTAAACTTTTTGATATTTTCTATTCTGCTTTACTCCATTTTATTTTTAAAAGATGTGAGTAACTTTATTTTACAACTCGCTGATAAATCATGATCCATAGCTTGAAAACACCATCCATTTTCAAAATGTGTTGTCTTAAATTAGAAAAACCAAAGGTGGTGGAATTGGA
This sequence comes from Cebus imitator, assembly GCF_001604975.1. Taxonomy (NCBI): domain Eukaryota; kingdom Metazoa; phylum Chordata; class Mammalia; order Primates; family Cebidae; genus Cebus; species Cebus imitator. The sequence continues at coordinate 967,764 of NW_016107460.1, read as the reverse complement.
GTGCTGGGCATTGGGCATAACCACCACTTCCTCCCTAGACTGTAGGCCAAACAACTTAAGCAGAGCTGCTGGAAATGGTAGTGTTTCAGCAAGAAAATGGCACAAAGAAAAATGACTGAGAACTCTGCTTTAAGTAGAAACAACCCACCTTGTCTTATCAGAAATTTCTAGATGTCAGACTCCACATGTATTGACTAAGCAAAGATATTTACATTGAGGAGAGGCTTTGTTTTCAGTTGCCTTTTATCTATCTAAGAGTTGTGAGGATGGTCAATGCTCTTTGGAGAATTTATCTAATTAAGCTTGATATTATTCTCAGGAGGAAGGAAGACGTGTGATACCAGTAGGAGTAAAAGCAGGGTCAGGTGAGGTGAGAGAAGCATCTTGGTTACTGAATGTTTTTTGTCATCTGTGTAATATAGCTTTACTCCCCTCACCTTAATCCAGCCCCATCAGGTCTTGTCTTTATTTAAAATGTTGATATTGTATATATCATAGATTTTGTGCATTAATTTTTACTGTTAAAATACTACACTAAAATTATTTATTTTAATTATTGGAATTGTTAGCATTCCATTAAATTTTGCACCTCAGTGACTTCACTCCAGTCCTGGCAAAGAGATTCTTAAGTCATCTACTAACTAGTGCATGTTAAACAAGAAAGTATCAAAAACACACTTTCTAAAAACTGCTTTTCCAATTACAATTTCACTCAGCACCATAACTAAAATTGCTACCAGTGATATTTCAGAACTAGCAAACTCAATCATCATAAGACAAAGTTTGTAGTAACATCTTTCATACCTCTGCAGTTAAAAATATTTCAGAAGCAATAAGACAGGCACAAACCATTGTTCCAGTTCTTCCTAGAAAAGAAAAGTTAGTTCAAGATATAAAAAAAATACACTCAGAAATATTCAAGGAGTTCATTTTAAGTTGATTTTCTTTCTTTCTTTTTTTTTTAAGACAGAGTCTTGCTGTGTCACCCAGGCTGGAGCACAGTGGCACAATCTTGGCTCACTGCAACCTCCTCCTCACAGGTGAAAAATACACAAATTACATTTACAGTAAAAATATTTCTCACTGCCTCTCTACAAAAGGACATGATGAAGTATTTACTAAATCTGTAAGAAAGCAATAATTCATGTCTTTTATAACCTTTTTTGGATAATAGTTAAAAAGAAAAATTCCCAATTCATTTAGTAGACTTATATAACTGATTCCAAAATTGCACAAATACAGTAGAAGAAAAGATAACTTTATACCAGTCTCACATATAAATGTAGATTTAAAAATGTACATATATTTTCAAAGTGAATTCAGCAACGTAGAAATACCATATATCAATATCGAGTGCCATTTCTCTTAAGAATGTAAGAATGTTTTTTCCAAGACGGCAGATTACAGGCTTTTAGCATGCCTCAACCATTTGGAAACAGCAAGCAAGTACATAAAGATCAACTCTGTGAGCTTTAATTCAAGAAAGAAAATGGCGATTCCCTGGAATTATGAAGGACACCCCAGATCCTGGGGAGGACAATGCAGGCAAACAGCCCACATGACAGCATTCAACTGATAAAAGTGAGTGAAGCCTCAGTATGTGAGACAGGCAGCCAGTGTCCCTCTGTCTTACCTTTCCACTGGGGATCCAAGCAACCCAGGCAGAGGAAGAGCACTGTTTCTCCCAAGTCCTGGGGCTAATTTGAGGAGAGACTTGGAGACATTGTGAGGGAAAGACATAGGAAAAAGTTGCAGGCATTTTTCCAAATCTGGACTGAAAGCAGGATAACTTTGGGGGACCTTCCTAATCTGGCTCCACCCATCTTGTCCCCACAACCCTTCTACCCCTAGGGCTGAGGAGGGAGCTTAGATTAATGTGTACTCCGGGAATCAGCCTATTGCCTGAGGCAACAGAGTTCCTCCTAATAGACAAGGATCAAGTATACAGCCGGCAGCACTGGCCACAGCCAGCTCTTACCCGTGGCACCATCTACTGGCTTGTAGGTATATATAAAACCTGCTGACAGAAGTGCATAGGGCTACAGAAGCAAAGCCAAAAGACCCTACCTAGCACGCTCTACAGTCACACCCCCCTAGGGGGGAGGAAAAGAGAAAGAAGAGAACAAACAAACAAACAAACAACAACAATAATAATAATATCATAGGGAAGGAAAGAAAAAGAAAAAATGCTAGTATCTCCAGACGAGAAGGACCAGTGCAAGAATTCTGGCACCATGAGAAATCTGAATGTAGTGACACCACCAAAAGACCACACTAGCTCTCTGGCAATGCTTTCTACCAAAATGAAAACTCAGAAATGATAATAAAGAATTCAAAGCATCGGTTGCAAGGAAGCTCAATGAGATTCAAGGTTGAAATCAACAAAAAGAAACCTCTAAATCAATCCAGGGAATGAGGGAAGAGACAAACATCTTAATAAGAAATCAATCAGAACTTCTGAAATTAAAAAAACTCACTTAAGGAATTTCAAAATACAATTGAAAGCTTTATCAATAGACTAGACCAAGTAGAAAACATAATTTCAGAGCTTGCAGACTGGTCTTATGAGCTAATCCTGTCAGACAAAAATAAAGGAAAAACAATTTTAAAAAGTGAAGAAATATGAGATTATGTAGTGACCAACCCTATGAATTACTGGCATTCCCTTCAGAGAAGGAGAAAAAAGAGAACCACCTGGAAAACATATTTGATAGAATAATTCAAGAAAATTTCTTCAATCTTGTTAGAAAGGTAGACATCTAGCTACAATAAAGCCAGAGAGCACCTGCAAGATACTATTAAAAATGAACATTACCAAGGCATATACTTACCAGACTGTCCAAGGTCACTGACAAAGAAAAAATCCTAAAGGTACTAGAGAAAAAGGCCAGATCACATACAAAGGGAGCCCCATCAGGATAACAGCAGACTTCTCTGCAGAAGCCTTACAAGCCAGAAGAGATTAGAGGGTCTATTTTCAGAATTCTTAAATAAAATAAATTATAATGAAGAGATTCATATCCTGCCAAGCTAAGCTTCCTGAGTGAAGTAGAAATAAAAACATTTTTCCAGAGAAGCAAATGCCAAGAAAATTCATTACCACTAGACCAGTCTTACAAGAGATACCTATGGGAGCTCTAAACATGGAAATGAAAGAATGATACTTGCTATCATAAAAACACACAAGTACATAGCTCACAGACCCTATAAAACAACCGCACAATAGAAAGTACAAAGCAACCAGCAAACAGTTTCACGATAGGGTGAAAAGCTCACATGTCAATATTAACCTTGAATATAAATGTTTTAAACACACCACTGAAAAGGCACAGAGTGGCAAGTTGGATTAAAAAAAACAAAACCCATCTGTCTTCTGTCTTTAAGAGACCCATCTCACATGTAACAACACCAATAGGTTCAAAGTAAAGGGTTGAAGAAAGATCTATCATACAAACAAAACACAAAAAAGAGCAGGGGCTACACTTTGTAAAACAGATAAAACAAGCTTTAAACCAACAATAGTAAAAAAGGACAAAGAAGGGCATTACAGGGCCTGGCGCGGTGGCTCAAGCCTGTAATCCCAGCACTGTGGGAGGCCGAGGCGGGTGGATCATGAGGTCAAGAGATCGAGACCATCCTGGTCAACATGGTGAAACCCCGTCTCTACTAAAAAATACATAAAATTAGCTGGGCATGGTGGCGCGTGCCTGTAATCCCAGTGACTCAGGAGGCTGGGGCAGGAGAATTGCCTGAACCCAGGAGGCGGAGGTTGCGGTGAGCCGAGATGGCGCTATTGCACTCCAGCCTGGGTAACAAGAGCGAAACTCCGTCTC
>NW_016107460.1:960453-962959 GCF_001604975.1 Cebus imitator | reverse complement strand
ACTGCCATGTGTGTACCTATGTAACAATCTTACATGTTCTTCACATGTACCCCAAAACCTAAAATGCAGTAAAAAAAAAAAAAAAGAATCAAAGAAACCAAAGATTGATTCTTTGAAAAGACAAACAAAATTAATAGACTGCTAGCTAAATTAACAAAAAGAAGATCCAAATAAGCACAATCAGAAATGACAAGGGTGACATTACAACCAATCTCCCAGAAATATAAAATGTCCTGAGACTATTATGAACACCTCTATTCATATACACTAGATGATCTAGAGAAAATGAATAAATTCCTGGAAACACAGAACCTCCCAAGATTGAATCAAAAATAAAGTGAAACCCTGACCAGACCAATACCAAGCTCCAAAATTGAATCCATAATTTAAAAACCTATGAATTGGTTAGGTGTGGTGGCTCATGTCTATAATCCCAGCACTTTGGGAGGCCAAGGTAAACAGATCACTAGGTCAGGAATTCAAGACCAGCCAAGCCAATATGGTGAAACCCCGTCTCTACTAGAAATACAAAAATTAGCTGGGCGTGGTGGTGGGTGCCTGTAATCCTAACTACTCAGGAGGCTGAGGCAGGAGAATTGCTTGAACCTAGGAGGTGGAGGTTGTAGCGAGTCAAGTTCATGCCACTGCATTCCAGCCTGGGCAACAGAGCAAGACACCATCTCAAAAACAAACAAATAAAACACCTATGAATACAAAAAGCCCTTCTATGAGCTCAGTGGGGGGAGGGGCATCTGTCATTGCTGAGGCTCAGGTGGGTGGTTTTAACATCGACTGTGTAAACAAAGTCACCAGGAAGTTTACACAGCAACTGGGCAGAGCCCGCAGCAGTTCAGCAAGGCCTCTTCAGGCAGACTGTCACTTGTTTCCCTTCTTGCCGGGCAGGGCATCTCTGAAAAAAGGCAGCAGCCCATCAGGGACTTATAAATAAAGCCCCCACTTTCCTGGGACAGAGCACCTGGGAAAAGGGGCAGCTGTGGGTTCAGCTTCAGCAGACTTAAAACATCCCAGCCCAGCAGCTCTGAAGGGAGCAACAGATCTCCCAGCACAGCACTTGAGCTCTGATAAGGGACAAACTGCATCCTCAAGTGGCTCCCTGACCCTGTGTATCCTGACTGGGAGACAACTCCCAGTAGGGGCCAACAGACACCTCATACAGAGGAGCTGTGGTTGGCATCTGGCAGGTACCCTTCTGAAATGAAGCTATCAGAGGAAGGAACTGACAGCAATCTTTGCTGTTTGGCAGCTCCCCCTGGTGATTCCCAGGCAAGCAGGGTATGGAGTGAACCTCCAGCAAACTCTAGCAGACCTGCTGCCAAGGGGCCTGCCGTTAGAAGGGAAACTAATAAACAGAAATAAATAGTTTCAACATCAACAGAAAGGACGTCCACCCAGAGACCCCATTCAAAGGTCACCAACTTCAAAGACCAAAGGTAGATGAATCCAAGAAGATGGGAAGAAACCAGTGCAAAAGAGCTGAAATCTCCAAAAAACAAGAATGCCTCTTCTCCTCCAAGGGATCACAACTCCTCACTGCAAGGGAACAAAATTAGATGGAGAGTGAGTTTGATGAATAGACAGAAGCAGGCTTCAGTATGTGGGTAATAATGAACTTCTCTGAGCTAAAGGAGCATATTCTAACCCAATGCAAGGAAGCTAAGAACCTTTAAAAAAGGTTAGACAAAATGCTAGCTAGAATAACCAACATAGAGAAAAACATAAACAACCTGATGGAGCTGAAAAACACAGCACGAGAACTTCGTGAAGCATACACAAATTTCTTGTTTTGTTTTGAGACAGAGTCTCTCACTGTCTCCCGGGCTGGAGTGCAATGGCACAATCATGGCTCACTGCAAACTCTGCCTTCCAGGTTCAAGCGATTCTCCTGCCTTAGCCTCCCGAGTAGCTGGGATTACAGGTGCCCACCACCACACCTGGCTAATTTTTTGTATTTTAAATGGAGACGGGGTTTCATTATGTTGGCCAGGCTGGTCTCAAATTCCTGACCTTGTGATCTGCCCACCTTGGCCTCCCAAAGTGCTGGGATTACAGGCATGAGCCACCATGCCCAGCCGCATACACAAGTTTCAATAGCCAAATCAATCAAGTGGAAGAAACGATATCAGAGATTGAAGATCAACTCAATGAAATAAAGCAAGAAGGCAAGATTAGAGAAAAACGAGTAAAAATAAATGAACAGAGCTTCCAAGAAATATGGGATTATATGAAAACACCAAATCTACATCTGATTGGTGTATCTGAAAGTGACGGGAAGAATGACACCAAGTTGGAAAACACTCTTCAGGATATTATCCAGGAGAACTTCCCCAACTTAGCAAGGCAGGCCAGAGCCTGTATATTAACTAATCTATAGCTAAACACAGAATTTGTTTTATTTTATTATTATTATTTTTTTCCCGAGACGGAGTTTCGCTCTTGTTACCCAGGCTGGAGTGCAATGGCGCCATCTCAGCTCACTGCAACCTCC
>NW_016107460.1:948892-959208 GCF_001604975.1 Cebus imitator | reverse complement strand
CAGGAGAATTGCCTGAACCCAGGAGGCGGAGGTTGCAGTGAGCCAAGATCACGCCATTGCACTCCAGCCTGGGTAACAAGAGCGAAACTCCGTCTCAAAAAAAAAAAAGGAACTCAAACAACACAATAGCAAGAGAACAAGTTACTTCTCTAGAAAATGGGCAAAGAACCTGAAAAGATATTTCCCAAAAGAAGACATACAAATGGCCAAGAGGTATATGAAAAAATGTTAAAATCATCAGGGAAAAACAAAATCACAAAGAAATATTTTCATACCTGTTAGGATGGTCATAAACAAAAAGACAAAAGAAGAGTCGGTGAGGATGTAGAGAAAAGAGAATGCCCTTGTACACTGTTGGTGTGAATGTAAATTAGTAGTTATTATGAAAAACAGTACAGAGGTTCCTCAAAAAAACAAAAACGAAAACAAAAATATAACTACCATAAGATTTGGAGATTCCACTTTTGTGTATATATCCAAAGGAAATGATATCTGCACTCCCATGTTCACTGCAGCATTATTTACAATAGCCAAGCTATGGAGTCAATCTAAATGTCATCAATGGATGAATGGATAAAGAATATGTGGTATAATACATAAGGGCATACTATTCAGCCTTAGAAGATATCCTGTCACTTGAGATAATATGGATGAACCTGGAAAATGTTATGCTAAGTGAAATAAGCCAGGCATAGAAAGACAAATACTGCATGTCTCACCTATTTGTGGAATCTAAGAAAGTCAAATTCATAGAAGCAGAGAATAGAAGGGTGTTACCAGGGACTGGGGGGACAAAAGTGAGGGGATTGTGGAGATGTTGGTTTTTATTTTATTATTATTATTTTTTGAGATGGAGTTTTGTTCTTGTTGCCCAGACTGGAGTGTAATGGTGCAATCCCAGCTCACTGCAAACTCCACCTCTGGTAATCAAGCAATTCTCCTGCCTCAGGCTCCCAAGTAGCTGGTATTACAGGCAAACACCACCACACCCAGCTAATTTTTTGTATTTTTAGTAGAGACAGGGTTTCACCATGTTGGCCAGGCTGGTCTTGAACTCCTGACCTCAGGTGATCCATCTGCCTCGGCCTCCCAAAGTGCTGGGATTACAGGCATGAGCCACTGCATCCCGTCTGAGATGTTGGTTAAAGGATGCAGAATTTCAGTTAGATAGGAAGAGTAAATTCAGGAAATTTATTGTACAACATAGTGACCACAGTTAATAATAAGGTATACTTGAAAATTGCTGAGAGAGTACATTTTAAATGTTCTCACTACAAAAAAAGTATGTGGAGTGATGCATATGTTAATTAGCTTGATTTAGCCATTTCACAGTGTTTACATATATCAAAACATGTTGTTGTATACCATAAATATATTGATTTTTTAATTTGTTAATTTACAAATAAAAAGCCACCTTAAATAAAAGTACTCTCACATTCTAAAATGAAAGACTATTTGTATTTTGAGAGATATAAACTGGAAAACCAAAAATAAAGAAATACAAGTAGTAGGAAAAAAAAGGAAAAATATGCTCAACCTTCCTTCGTTTTTTTTCCCTACTTTCTTCCCTTCCTTATCCTCTCCTGGTCTCTTACCTTTCCTCCTCTCCTCTTTCCTTTCTCCTTCCCTTCTTTCAGTCTTGGAGCTAATATTTTAAAATGCTAACAATTATTAATACTTATTAATAGCAATATGTATCTTGCTCTTGTACTATATTTATAGTTACATGTCTTTAGAAAGGGAGAAATAAAAAGGAAAATGTTTTACCTTTGCCTCCTTTACAGTGAATCGCTATGATGTTTTCAGGATCTTGAGCCATCCACTCACTTGCTTCCTTTGAGAATACCACCATCTCACTGATTCCAAGTTTAAGATTTTTAGTTAAATTATTTTCAAAAAATTAAGCCCAATATATTTAGCCCTCTTTCTGATAGTCAACTTAGCATAAAACTTACCGTAAAGTGGGGACATTATGGTCATCAATCATGATTCTACTGACCCTATTATGGAAGTGCTTAGGATCATAAGCTTTTTCACCTAAAATAAATAATACATATGTCATATCTCTATGGGTAATACCATAGTAAATGAAGTTATTAATAGGTTAACATATCTTATTAGAAATTCCTTATCCATCTTCAGAAAAAGCTCTCCAAGTTGCTCCTGCTGCTCTAAAATAAATGTAAGAGTCTCAAAAATGTAATAATAGAGGTTTATCCAACTCATGTACCCTAAACTCAACTTATTTTTGTTTAACAGGTGTAATTTTTAACTTTCTAGCAGACTACTCATTATATTATTGCAGAGTAGTTAGAAACCACACAAGAGGCAAATGAAGCTGACCAAAAAGATTGCCTCCTGAAAATGTCTATTGAGTATACAGGCAGGGGGAAAAATCAAGAGAGACAGAATGGTAAGCTGCTTTACAACCTATTTTCTAGAGTTTTTTTTTTTTTTTTGCTTTTTTCCCGTCTATGGCCCTGTTCTCATCACAACCCACTGCTAATGGATCAGAGGACTCATTTGTTATACTGTCTATGTCCTCATAACATAATCTGGCAGGAGAAACAGAAAGATTTTCCTAAACCTAATATCGCCAGAACAGATCTTCCCTAAAATGGTTTACCTCCATGCCAGCCTCATTGGTCCTGCCAGAACTGCCTCCTTCATAGAGTGCTTTGTGCTGCTGGGCTAACTCCTACCAAATGGGGTCAGTCCAAGGTAGGGATTTTTAAATTCATTCCTCACCACCACCAAATACTTATGATTAAATGCAATATAAAAAACAAAATCATCTTCTTATATGCAGTAATCTATTTTCTAGCCATAGTAGCAACATATAGAGTAATGTACATACTGCAGAGATTGTAGACACGATAGTGGTTTGGGTGCTTCTTGTCTAGAAACCGTACAACTTCCTAAAAAAAAACACACACACACACCTTATATATCCACATGGCACCATTTTTTTTTTTTTTTTTGAGATGGAGTCTCACTGTGTCGACCAGGCTAGAGTGCAGTGGCGCAATTTCTGCACACGGCAACCTCCACCTTCCGGGTTTAAGCAATTCTCTGCCTCAGCCTCCTGAATAGCTGGGATTACAGTTGCATGCCACCATGCCTGGCTAATTTTTTTGTATTTTTAGTAGAAACAGGGTTTTACCATCTTGGCCAGGCTGGTCTTGAACTCCTGACCTCGTGATCCACCTGCCTCGGCCTCCCAAAGTGCTGCAATTACAGGCGTGAGCCACCACGCCCAGCCCAATGGTTACTACTTTCTATTAATTTGTCTCTCACCAGCATCTTCTAGGGGAGATTCAGGGAATACCAGGGTATGGAAATTTCAAGTGTTAATCCACTGTGTTTTTTCACATAGTCCACAAAGCGTGTTTGGCTATTCAGATTAGTCTCTAGTGTAAATACACGCTGTTTAAAGCTACCAGATAAGTAATTTAGCTGGTTAACTAAGTAAATTTGTTCCAAATCATTAATTCACAGTTATTGTGGTTCTTATTTAAATCTGATTCATATTGGCTCTTATTTAAATTTAATTCTGAATGGATGTGTCTTAAGATAATGATCTGCATGTTACAGTCTACCTAAGCACTATGTAAACAAATAAATGCAAAAAGTATATAGTATGATTGTGTGTATGCATGACAGAAAAAGATAAACATTATATCAAATTTTAAATAACTGGTAACAATATGGAGACTTTTTTGGCTCCTCTGTTCTCTTATTTTTTTTTAATGAAGATATATGTGTACTTATGAGTGTGTATATATATATATATATATACACACACACACACACACACACACATATGTGTATATATATGTATAACCTTTAAAATGAAAAACAAATAGTAGTTATTATTTAAAATACAGTTAATACCAGTATATGAGTCCCACTATTTTTTGGAAATATATCGTTCTGAAACGTACACATGTACACACATATATCTCTGTGCAACAACAAAATGACACAAAATTTTAAAACTGATTAATATGGTACCCTCAGAGCAATGTTTACTGGCTTAATATTAAGAAAAATAAAATTAAGGTATCAAAGTCATCCATTTATTAAACTGGTTTTCTCTGGTAGGAGGAAATAATAAGTCAAAAAGATTAAAACTGTATAGACAAGTCATAATGAAAGGACAAAAGCCCAGAAACAGACCTACGCATATATGTTCACTTGATTTGCAATAAACATACCTCTGCAATTCACTGGGGGAAATTATGCTCTTTACAATAAATGGTACAGGAGGGATTGATAGCTCTATGAGAAACATGAACCTTGATACTTTATATCTTTACAACAATTAATTGGAGATCAGTCATAGATCAATATATTGACAGAGGTGTTGGTTACATGCATATATACTTATGTATAATATCAAGATATACACTTGATTAGCGCAACTTAACCATATGTGTTATACTTCAATAAAAATGTGATTATATATGCATGCATATACATATGTGTACTTACATCAGGGCATACATACATACATACAGATCATTTTATACATCTTTTTACTTCAACGTTTATTTTAGGTTCAGGGGTACATGTGCAGGATATGCAGGTTTATTACACAGGTAAACGTGTGCCATGTGGTTTAGTGCACAGATCCTCCCATCCCTAGGTATTAAGCCTAGCATTCCATTAGCTTTTCTTCCTGATGCCTTCCTTCCCCTGCACCCTTCCTCCCAACAGGTCCCAGTGTGTGTTGTTCCCCACCATATACCCATGTGTTCTCATCGTCAGCTCCCATGTATAAGTGAGAACATGCAGTGTTTGGTTTTCTGTTCCTGTGTTAGTTTGCTGAGGACAATGGCTTCCAGCTCCATCCATGGCCCTGCAAAGCATGTAATCTTGTTCCTTTTTATGGCTTCACAGTATTTCATGGTGTTTATGTACCACATTTTCTTTTTGTTGTTCTTGTTGTTTTTTAAGTGTTAAATAATCTTTATTTGATATTACGCATAAACCACACTAAAATGCCTTTCAATAAGTAAAGGGAACCATTTTAAATAACGGGAATTCTAATTAGATTGACATAGCTAAGGCCAAAAATATAAAGCAGACATTGCTACCTCATCTTCAACCCTGGCCTTTAAGAGGGAAATAAACACAAAATACAGGTGAATCTTACTTGGTTCTGAGACAGTAAAGGAATTTCCCCAGTATTTAAATATATTCACATAACCAGTTATATCAATCTAAATATAAAAATGGTCTTCAATAAGTTTTAAGATGGCACTCACCATCTTTGAAAAGTTGAACATTATTTACAAAGTCTAATCATATCTTTAGAAGGGGCATACAGTGATAGCATTTACTGAATTGGAATTACTATTAAAATTCAAAGACCAAAGTTACTCATTTAACCACAAACCAGCCTTAGTCTTAAATCAGGACTGCCCAACAGTCAGTTATTCATGATCTGAATTCTGGTGTATGAGATCTATTAAATTATGGTACACATAAAAAAGTCACGAGAAATTTCTCATGCTTTGTAATAAATGAGGCAGTGGCCAATTACTACTCACTAGTAGCTTTTTTGAGACAAGCTATCAAGTCTGTCCTTTCTGCCTTCTTCTTAATGCCGTCAAAGATCATTTTTGTTCCAGGGATGTACTTCTTGGGATTCTCCGAATACTCCATCAGTGTATCCTCTCCCCAGGTAATGCTTTTGTTCTTATTGGCGTCTGTGTAAGAGAATCCAATGGCCTGACCTGTCTTCTGCCTGAAGAGGCCATGGAGATTAGGACCAGTCTTATGCTTGCCTCCCTTTTCCACCTTTTCCACGGTGTGGCACTGGGCACACTTCTGAACAAAAATTTTCCTGCCTTTCTCAACATCACCCATATTTAATTCTCTCTTTCGTCAATGGCGCTACAAAGGTTCCCACTTGGAAGCCAGATGTCCTACTCTCTCTATGTACTACATTTTCTTTACCCCATCTATCATTGATGGGCATTTAGGTTGATTCCATGTCTTTGCTATTGTGAATACTACTGCAATAAACACATGTGTGCATGCATGTACCTTTATAAGACAATGATTTACATTCCTTTGGGTATATGCCCGTAATGGGATTGCTAGGTCAAATGGTATTTCTGCCTCTAGGTCTTTGAAGATTTGACACACTGTCTTCCACAAGGGTTTAACTAATTTACACACCCACCAACAGTATAAAAGCATTCTTTTTCTCCGCAACCTTGCCAGCATATGTTGTTTTTTGGCTTAATAATGGCCATTCTGACTGGCATAAGATGGTATCTCATTGTGCTTTTGTTTGCATTTCTTTAATGATCAGTGAGGTTGAGTTTTTTTTTTTCCCCACATTTTTGTTGACTGCATGTATGTCTCTTTTCTGAAGTGTCTGTTTATATCCTTTGTCCACTTTTTAATGGTGTTTTTTTTTCTCATAAATTTAAGTTTCTTGTAGACTCTGTATATCAGAGATCTCATTTGTTAATTTTTGCTTTTGTTGCAATTGCTTTTGGCATTTTCATTATGAAATCTTTGCTCATGCCTATGTCCTGAATGGCATGGCCTAGATTTTATTCTAGAGTTTTTACAGTTTGAGGTTTTACATTTAAGTCTTGAGTTAATTTTTGTATATGGTGTAAGGAAGAAGTCCAGTTTCAATTTTCTGCATATGGCTAACCAGCACTCCAGCACCATTTATTGAATAGGGCGTCCTTTCCCCAATGCTAGTTTTTGTTAAGTTTGTTGAAGATCAGATGGTTGTAGGTGTGCGGTCTTATTTCTGAGTTCTCTATTCTGTTCCATTGGTCTACATGTCTGTTCTTGTGCCAGTACCATGCTGTTTTGGATACTGTAGCCTTGTAGTATAGTTTGAAGTCAGGTAGCGGGATGGCTTCAGCTTTGTTCTTTTTGCTTGGGATTGTCTTAACTATTCAGGTTCTTTTTGTTGTTCTTCCATATAAATTTTAAAATAGTTTTTTTTTTTCTAATTCTGTCAAGAATTTCAATGGTAGTTTAATGGGAATGGCATTGAATCTATAAATTGCTTTGGGCAGTATGGCCATTTTCACAATATTTATTCTATCCATAAGCATGAAATGTTTTTCCATTTTTTGTATGTATTCTCTGATTTCTTTGAGCAGTTGTTGTTATTTCCTGTTTGTTTTTCCTTTAACAGGCCACTCTACTATAGTGCTTCTGCAGTTTGCTGGGGGTCCATTCCAGACCCCAGTCACCTAAGTTTCTCCAGTACCTGGAGCTATTACCAGTGAAGCCTGCAAAACAGCAAAGATGGCAGCCAGCTCCTTCCTTCGGAAGCTCTATCCCAGGGGTATATTGACCGGTAGCCAACTTGCACGTACCTGCAGGAGGTGGCTGGAGACCCCTGTTGGGTGTTCTCATTCAGTCAGGAGGCATGGGATCAGGGACCCATCCAAAGCAGTCTGGCTGCTTTTGGGTAGAGCAGGTGTGCTACATTCTGGGGACACTTCCTTCTCTAGACCACCTGTATTCTCCAAAGCTAGCAGGCTGGAGTGGCTGAGTTGGCCAAGTTGCAGAGATGACAGCTGCTCCTCCCGTCAGGAGCTCCATTTCAGGGAGAGATTAAATCTCTGTCCATAGAACCATTGCTGGAGTAGATAAAGCCCCCGTAGGGAGTCCTGCCCAGTGAAGAGGAATGAACTGGGGTCCTGCTTAAAGAAGCAGTCTGGTCACGATTAGCTGTGCTGTGGGGAACTCTTTTTTGTCCAGACGGTCTGTATTCTCCATAGCTGGCAGGCTGGAGTGGCTGAGTCTATGAACTACAGTGATGCTGGCTGTGCCTCCCCAACTCCCCGAAAACTCAGACTCATCTGAGGCAGACTCCAACCCGCTGCTGGTGGCTGGCTAGGATTCCGAGCCAGTGGGTTTTAACTTGTGAGGTGCCATGGAAATGGGGCCTACAGAATGACACTGCCTGCTCCCTGGATTCAGCCACCTTCCCAGAGATACGTATGGACAGATTTCCTACTGTGCTGAAGATCTCAGGGGCTGGAGTATGCAAAACTCCTGGGTTTCTGTGTGTGCCTGAGCAGCTGATGTGCCGAGACTCCACACAGCTCTGTGTATCAGACCCAAGGCCCTGGTGGCATGGGCTCACAAGGGTATCTCCTGATCCACAGGTTGCAAAGATCCAGGGAAGAAGCACAGTTTCCTGGGCAGGATTGCACACTCACTCACTGCCTCCTTTGACTCGGAGTCGGGGTTCTTTGGCTCCACGCTGCTCCCTGCTGGGCCGTTGTACCCTCTCTCCACTTTTGTTTTCCATAGGTTGAGCTGTTCATTCAGTCAGTCCCAATGTGAGAATCTGGATATCTCAGTTGCAGGTGCTGAATTTACTCGCCTCTTTTCATTCCTCTTCCTGAATACTGTGAACTGCAGCTGCTTCTAATTGGCCATGTTGGATCACTCTAAACATTTCTTTTTTAGCCCTAGTTCTTAATTCCTATAGCCCTTGGTTTATCACCAGTTTCTTGATAAAATAATCTGTCCATATTCTCCAGTCATGGGATGATGACTCAGGTCGGTGATTCAGGCCATTTTCTGGGAAGTAGCTGAACTTGCGGCCCTGTCCTGTTCAGACCTGAGCTAACACGTTGCAGAGAGGTATTCCTTTCACCTCTCAGCAACTGATGTCAGTCTTCAATAATTATATTTTTATTGAGGTATAATAAGTATTATAAATTACATAAAATTAAACAATGATCCTTTCAGCTAGCATTTCACAGTAAACAGCATTGTATGTTTGAAATTAATTGAGTCATCCACAGAGCCTAAAGCAGTATGCCCTGAATATAATTTAGGATCTTAACCTAAGAACACACATTTTGGTTATAACATCCCCATCCTTCTTCCCTATAGTAGACTGTCAAAAATGGCCACAATTCTTTAAAATTCCTTCCATCAATTCTTGGAGTTTATTTTCTACTTCTTGAATCCAGACTGGTAGTGTAATTTGCATTGTCCAATAAAATGGAGTAGAAGTAATATACTAATTTTGAGCCTGGGCCTTAAGAGGATTTGCATTGTTTTGATTGCTGCTCCTGGGACTCTTGCCTCTGCCATCATGTGAACAGGCCTGAAGCAGCCTACTGGAGAATGAGAGACCACACAGGGCCATTCAGCCAAGTCACGTTATTTTCTTTCATTTAAAAAAATCTTTTTCCTTCATTCTTTAAAAATACTTTTAATTGACACATGATACTTGTTCATATTTATAAGGTAGAGAGTGATATTTCAATGCCTGTATACAACGTATAATGATAAAATCAGGATAATCAGCATATCTATCACCTCAAATGTTTGTGTTGGGAATACTCAATCTCCTCTCTATTTAAAAATACATAATAAATTACTGTTAACTGTAGTTACCCTACAGCACTATAGAACTCCAGAACTTATCCCTATCTGTAAGCTTAAATCTGATATTTCTTTGTTGATTTACTGTCTAGATGATCTTTCCAGCGCTAAGCGTGGGATATTAAAGTTCCCAAATATGACTACATTGGAGTCTATCTTTCCCTTTAGATCCAATAATATTTCCCTTGTTTATCTGAGTGCTCTAGTGTTGGGTACATATATATTTACAATTATTATATCTTATTATGATCTTATAATGATCCCTTTATCATTATAAAATGACCTTCTTTGTCTCTCCATACAGTTTGACTTAAAGTCTGTTTTATCTTACATAACTACCCCTGCTCACTTTTGGTTTCTGTTTGCCTGAAATATTTTTTTTCTATCCCTTCCATTTCAGTCTGTGTACCTTTACAGGTGAAGTTAGTTTCTTGTTGGCAGTATATATTTAGGTCTTTTTTTTTTTTTAATCTTGGCAATCAACTCTATAACTTTTAATTGGGAATTTGATCTGTTTACATTACATTCAAAGTTATTATAAATAGATAAGGTTTTATCTTTTCATTTTGTTCATTTTTTTCTGGTTGTTTTGTATATCCTTTGTTCTTTTCTTCCATATTTTAAAAAATCTTTGTGGTTTTGTGTTTTTTCTGTAGTGATAAAGTTTGATTCCTTTCTCTTTTTCATGTGTGTATCTGCTCTACCAGTGAGTTTTATACTTTTGTGTGTTTTCACAATGGTAATCATCCTCTTGCTTCCAGATGTAGCACCACCGTAAGCAGACCTTGTAAGGCCAGTCTAGTGGTGATGAATTTCCTCAGTTTTTGCTTGTCTGGGAAATATTTTATTTCTCTCTCATTTCTAGGGGATAGCTCTGCTGGGTATAGTATTCTTGGTTGACAGGCTTTTTTTTTTTTTTT
>NW_016107460.1:920029-948748 GCF_001604975.1 Cebus imitator | reverse complement strand
TGAGACAGTCTCACTCTGTCACCCAGGCTGTAGTGCAGTGGTGTGATCTTAACTCACTGTAACCTCCACCTCCTGGGTTTAAGCAATTTTCACGATTCAGCCTCCCAAGTAGTTGGAACTATAGGTGCATGCCACCACACTTAGTTAATTTTTATTATTAGTAGAAATGGGGTCTCTTTATATTGGCCATGGTGGTCTTGAACTCCTGGCCTCAAATTACCCACCCACCTCAGCCTCCCAAAGTGCTGGGATTATAGGTATCAGCTACTGCACTCAAACAATATTCCCTCTTTTTGACTTTTGACAGTTTGACTATTATGTACCTCAGGGAAGATCTTTTTGGGTTTAATCTACTTGAGAACCTTTGAGCTTCCTAGATTTTGGCCGTATCTCTCCCATGTCTGTTTTTAAAGCCTTTGATTTTTTTTTTGTTTGCTTTTGAGACAGGGACTTGCTCTGTCACCCAGGCTGGAGTTCAGTGACACAATCTTGGCTCACTGCAACCTCCACCTCCTGGGTTCAAGCAATTCTCATGTCTCAGCCTCCCAAGGAACTGGGATTTACAGGCATGTGCCACCAAACCCAACTAATTTTTGTATTTTTTAGAGACAGGATTTTACCATGTTAATCAGGCTTGTCTTGAATGCCTGGCCTCAAGTGATCCACCATCTTGGCCTCCCAAAGTGCTGGGATAACAGGTGTGAGCCACTGCATCTGGTCTCTTGATTGTATTTTTATTTTATTCCTTAAATTCTTCAGCTCCAAGATCTCTGTCTGGTTTTTAATGACATATATATATTTGTTGAATTTCTCAGAAGATCATAAATTATTTTTCTAATTTCATCAATGTGTCTATCTGTATTCTCTTGAATCTCATAGAGTTTTCTTAAGATCATTATTTTGAATTCCTTCTTAGTCATTTGATATACTCTTAAAATACAGGATCTGTTAATGGGGAATTATTGTGTTTCTTTGGAGGTGTAACGTTCCTGCATTTTATGTTTCTTGTGGCCCTAAGTTGATTTTTGCACATCTAGGGAAACAGTTGCCTCTTCCAATATTAGGGAGCTTTCATAGAGAAATGCTTTTTCCAATAGTTGTCTCCTATAGTGTTCATTGAGTAGGATACTTTGACTTTGGTTTTGAGTGGCTACAGCAATATAGTCTTCTTGTTTTTTTTTTTGAGGTGGAGTCTCACTCTGTTGCCGAGCTAAAGTGCAGTGGTGC
The DNA here is from genome assembly GCF_001604975.1 of Cebus imitator. Taxonomy (NCBI): domain Eukaryota; kingdom Metazoa; phylum Chordata; class Mammalia; order Primates; family Cebidae; genus Cebus; species Cebus imitator. Next base: position 947,521 of record NW_016107460.1, on the reverse strand, counting down.
AATCTCAGCTCACTACAACCTCCGCCTCCTGGGTTCAAGCAATTTTCCTGCCTCAGCCTCCCAAGTAGCTGAGACTATTGGTATGTGTCACCACACCCAGCTAATTTTTGTATTTTTAGTAGAGACAGGATTTCACCATGTTGGCCAAGATGGTCTTGATCTTTTGACTTCATGATCCGCCCACCTCGACCTCCCAAAATGCTGGGATTACAGGTGTGAGCCACTGCGCCTGGCCATATAGTCTTCATGTGAATTCTTTGGCTGTAATCAGCATTCAGTGTTGTCTGTGGGTGCCTCAGTGGCCTGATGGTGAGAGTTTGTGCAGACAGTGGTATGGCTTTTCTTGGGGTGGGAGCCATCATTCAGATTAGTTCTTAGGCTCTAGGCATAGGCATGCTAGGTGCAGTTGCTTTGCTAGTTGTGGAGTGTTGCCACCAGCAGGGTGGACACCAGGTAGGCCAGTCCTCAGGGCCTTAGAAGTGCATGCAGCATATGGCGGCTCTGCTGGTGAAGGGGGTGGGGCTGTTGGCAGCAGTGGGTGCCAGATGGGACGGGCCTTGGGCCTTGGGGGGCGCATGTAGCATGTACTAGCTCTGTCCGTTGAGAGTAGCCAAGGCATTTTAGACTAGCCAGTCCTCAGATGACCCAGTAGCTGCCCACAGATACATGAATGAGCTTAGTTGCGATAGGAAATCCTTTCTGTGAGCACCCAAATTGGACAGTTAAGCCCATCCCAAATTCACAAACCATAGTATCATGAGCCAAATAAATAGTTGCTGTTATAAGCCAGTAAGTTTTGGGGTGGTTTGTAACCACTGGTACAATTGTAACTGGAATCAATCCATTATGAATTTTTTACTTGAAAAAGAATACTGCCATTTCTGGGTCAATATTAAACTTATGACTACACAGTCTACATTCACTGAGACATGAGTATTTGTCAGAGAAATATCCTTACCTCAATTGGGTTCCTATAGAAAGACTGCCTTCCAGAAGATGGAAATGACATAGCGATAATACGTTCTGAAAGTCAAAATCATCATTATTACAAACATTATTATAGATTTCAAATAACATACAAAAAATTAATTTATATGTAATTAGACTCCATTTTCACAGAAAAAAAAACTTTTAAGATTGAGGTTGACAGAAAGGAGCTAATACTCAGGATAATAAAATAACATATTAAATTATACGACATAATGGCCATTAAACTGGCATGGTTTTCTTGAGATGCTACTGGTTCTAACCATATTCCGTGTACTTATGTCAGCCTCATTCTGAAGATCCTCTTATTCTTAGAATTTATTTCTTATCTTAAATATCAGAGAAGATTCAAGAGTTCTGGGCACCGGTGATGGTGGGAACTTCCAAAGTGCTCTGCAGCCCTCTGACTCAGAAAACCTGAGATCTACAAAGCAGTGACCACATTCTCTGGGGTTCTATGAAGAGAAGAGGTCTCTGTGGGATCCTTGGGACTTAGAATAACTACTAGAGCTTAATAAATTGAAACTCGAATGGAGACAGCTGAAAATCCATTCAAGTTCCTGTGGTGCAACCAAGTAGTTGTCAATTGAAATGACATGGAAATCTTCCAATGCCAGGGCTAAACCACAAACATGTCACACTATCACAGTGGCATATATCCTCATGAATAAAGAATACTTTGAATGAATGTGGCTTAGACAAGGCAAAAACAAAATAAAAATATGATGACAAGAAAAAGTGAAGTAATACAAGTAAATCAACAGTTAAGTGTTACAAACCAGTAACATAAGTGAGGTCTAGGTCAAATCCATCCCTTATGTATCGCCTTTTGTTTTCTGAAACCTGAGGGTTTAAAACCATCATTAGTTTGTGAAACATTGATCAACATAAAAATAAAGAACATTATACAGTATAGATATCGACCCTTGCCAATAGGTCCCAAAACACAAAATATTTTATGAAGTTATAAGCATGTTCTGCCCACTTACCAGCCTTCTGATCAGCTTTTCAAGCTGTCTTTTTTGATGAGCCAGATGAACAATTCTTACCAGAATAATAAGTCGTAGAAGTCGAACTACGGGTGTCCATCTAATGATAAATTTAAAAGATCAATTTTTTGCTTCAGAAACAGAATTTTATCAATATAAACTATGTCCAGGGCAGCAGTTGTTAAGCAGGGACAATTTTCCCTCCTCTCCTCAATTACCCACTTGGGGGAGATTTGGCAATATCTTGAGGCATTTTTGGTTTTCACAATTGGGGTGTTTGTGTGTTACATCTAGTGGATAGAAGCCAGGCATTCTGCTAAACATCCTGTAATTAATATAACTGCTCACCACCCTCTTATGACAATGATCTGGCCCAAAATGTCAGTATTACTAAGGTTGAGAAATTCCGGTCTAAGTCAATAGACTTAGAATTTGTCAATTTAATTTTGGGATTTAAGACTAGCATTTTCAATCTTTCCACATAAAAACAAATTGAGAATTCTTGTTCATCTCTGTTACTGCCATAAGTAACAGGGGTTCACTACAGCTGCTAATGCACATCAGGCAGGCAACAGATTGAGATACTTCCCAAGTGTGCTAGCTGGCGTCTCTCCTACCATCAGAAACACCAAAGCAGAGAACTGATGGTCTGGACTAGTGCTTCTCTAATTTGGGCACACATAAATAAGAGCCATCTGAAAAAGCCTGTTAAGCTACAGATTGCAGGGTCCCAGAAATATTGATTCAATGGGTCCAAAGTGGGGCCTAAGGTATTTTTCTTCTTGTATTTCTAGTAAGCTTTCAAGTGATGCTGAGATTTCTAGTCAGAGGATCATATTAGCTGAAGTTATTTTCAAATAACTCCAAAACCCTATTACTTAACATGCTTAGTCGGGCCTGAGTTGTAGTCTAGGGAAGCTAGGGTACAGAAAGAAACCAGCTATTTGACCCATGAACAAGCTTAGGAAGCCACCATCTACATCCCAGTACGCATTTGCTCTTCCATTTTCCTCATTGTCATAGTAAAAAAAGAAGAAAAAAGTCACCAGGTCCTCACTCTTTAGTTTCCTAATCCCTAACAGTTCTAACTTTGTGTTAGCTTTCTTTGTTTCTACCACAACTATACTGCAAAACTCTACCATTGTGTTGCTATACATGTCATCTCCTAGTTTTCTGTTCTGTTTGCTATTTTTTTTAGAAACTCATGATTGAAGTCACTCAAATTTAGCATATGCTCAAATAAATTTCCGCTTGGCTGTAGGAAAAATCCAGACAGAACATTATGTGTAAGGGATTTGTAGTTGAAGCACAGAGGGGAATTGTTTTTAATAAAAAATTTTTTTGATGTACCAGTTATTAAACTGATAAGAATATCACACTTGATCTTAGCCAAAAGGCTGAAAAATGATAAAAATGGGAATATGATGAGAACTTCAAAATATAGAGAAGTTAAAGTTAGTACAAGAGGTAAAAGTCCTTCTTTGGGTACTCCATCTTCTTTATTCAATTAATGGTGCTTAGTGTGTATACTCTTCACTGGTCCCTAAATATCGCAATCTTTTTGTTTCAAAGTATGTGGGACTATACCTAAACATTTTTTAAAGCAATGTGTTTGGTATAGAATGAGAACATTTGAAGTTGAAAAGATTACATAGAATAAAAGCCATGGAAAATGTAAAAAATTAATGAAAAACTTTAAGAGAGGTAAGTCTTATATTTCATACCTGGGAATATCACTAAGAAACTTAACGTCAAAAAAAATGTAAATGACATCAACCAGCAGAGTAATCACAATAATGGCAATATCTAAAATGTTAAATAAGTCAGAAAAATAATGCTGTCTCCTGTAATATAAAACAAAAAAATATATAAGTTAATTCCTCTTGCAAGAAGAGATAGGAATATTTAAAGACCACAAACTATTGACTCATCCCCACTAAGAATTCTACTTTCATGAGTCATTTAAAATGTTGGACTAAGGGAAAAATATAACATTCATGGGAAATTTACAAACAATAAATTTATATTAATCATTTGACACATATATATGACTAAAAAAGCACCAATATGGCAATTTAAATACAGTAAGAGATATAACTAAATGCATACTAATCACCCTTATTGTGGACAATGGGGTATCTATCCCCTCAAGCATTTATCATTCATGTTACAAACAATTCAACTATACTCTTTCAGTCATTTAAAAATGTACAATTAAGTTATTCTTGACTATGGTCAATTTGTTGTGCTATCAAATACTAGATGTTATTCATTCTTTCCATTTTTTTGAACCCATTAACCATCCCCACCTCACCACCCCCAAACCCTTACTATTCCCAGCCCCTCTGATGATCATCCTTCTACTCTCTATGAGTTCAATTTTTTTTTTTTTTAGAGCTTACAAATAAGTGAGAACATGTGATGTTTGTCCTTCTGTGCCTGGTTTGTTTCACTTAACATAGTGATCTCCAGTTCTATCCATGTTGTTGCAAATGACAGGATCTCATTCCTTTTTATGGCTAAATAATACTCTCTTGCGTATATGTACTATATTTTCTTTATCCATTCGTCTGTTGATGGACACTTAGGTTGCTTTTAAATCTTAGCTATTGGCTGGGCATGGTGGCTCAGGCAGTAATCCCAGAACTTTGGGTGGCTGAGGTGAGTGGATCATGAGGTCAGGAGATTAAGACCATTCTGGCTAACATGGTGAAACCCTGTCCCTACTAAAAATACAAAAATTAGCCAGGCTTGATGGTATGTGCCTATAGTCCCATCTACTCAGAAGGCTGAGGCAGGAGAACCACTTGAACCTGAAAGGCAGAGGTTGCAGTGAGCAAGATCGTACCACTGCACCCCAGCCTGGTTGACAGAGAAAAATAATTCTGTCTCAAATAAATAAATAAAAATGTTAGCTATTATGAACAGTGCTGCAACAAACATGGGAATGCAGATATCTTTTTTTTTAATTTGAGATGGAGTTTTGCTCTTGTTGCCCAGGCTGGAATTCAATGGCACGATCTCGGCTCACTGCAACCTCTACACCTCCTGGGTTCAAGCGATTCTCCTGCCTCAGCCTCCTGAGTAGCTGGGTTACAGGCATATGCCACCATGCACGGCTAATTTTGTATTTTTAGTAGAGGTGGAGTTTCTTCATGTTGGTCAGGCTGGTCTCGAATTCCCAACCTCAGGTGATCTGCCAGCCTCGGCCTCCCAAAATGCTGGGATTACAAGCATGAGCCTCTGCATCTGGCCATCTCTTATATATACTGGTTTCCTTTCTTGTGGGTATATACCCAGCAGTGGGATTGCGAGATCATATGATAGCTCTATTTTTACTTTTTTGAGGACCCTCCAAACTGTTCTCCATAGTAGTTCTACTAATTTACATTTCCACAAACAGTGTATGAGGGTTCTCTTATCTTCACATCTTTGCCAATATTTGTTATTGCCTGACTTTTGGATACAAACCATTTTAGCTGGGGTGAGATGATATCTCATTGTAGTTTTCTACATTGACAATTTTTCTAATGATCAATAATGTTAAGTACCTCTTCATATGCCTGTTTACCATCTGTATGTTTTCTTTTGAGAAATGCCTATTCAAATCTTTTGTTCATTTTAAAAATTAATTAGATTTTTTTCCTATAGAGTTGTTTGACCTCCTTATATATTCAGGTTATTAACTCCTTGTCAGGTGGGTTGTTTGCAAATATCTTCTCCCATTGTGTGGGCTGTCTCTTCACTTTGTTAATTGTTTCCTTTGCTTCGAAGCTTTTTAATTTGATGTAATCTCATTTGTCCATTTTTGCTTTGGTTGCCTGTGCTTGTGGGGTATTGCCCAAGTAATTTTTGCTCAGACCAATGTCCTGGAGATTCTTCCCAGTGTTCTCTTGCAGTAGGTTCATTGAGGTCTTAGATTTAAGTATTTAATCCATGTTGATTTGATTGTTGTATATGGTGAGAGGTAGGGGTCTAGTTGTAGTCTTCTGCATGTGTATATTCAGTTTTCCCAGAACCATTTGTTGAAGAGACTGTCTTTTCCTCAATGTATGTTCTTGTCACATTTGTTGAAAATGAGTTCACTGCAAGTGTGTGGATTTGTTTCTGGGTTCTCTCTTCTGTTCCATTAGTCTATGTGTCTGTTTTTATGCCAGTGCCATGCTGTTTTGCTTACTAGAGTTCTGTAGTATAATTTGAAGTCAGGTAATGTGATTCCTCCAGTTTTGTTCTTTTTGCTTAGAATGGCTTTGGCTATTCTGGGTCTTTTGTGGCTCCATATAAATTTTAGAATTATTTTTTCTATTTTTGTGAAGAATGTCATTCATATTTTGACAGGGAGTGCATTGAATCTGTAAATTGCTTTGGATAGTATGAACATTTTAACAATATTGATTCTTCCAATCTATGAACATGGAATCTCTTTCCATTTTTTGTTGTCCTCTTCAATTTCTTTCAACAGTGTTTTATTGTTTTCATTATAAAGATCTTACACTTCTTTGGTTAGGTTAATTCCTAGGTATTTAATTTTATTTGTGGCTATTGTATATAGGAACACTTTTAAATGTCCTTTCCAAATGGTTTACTGTTGGCATATAGAAATGCTACTGATTTTTGTATGCTCATTTTGTATCCTGCAACTTTACTGAATTTACCAATTCTAATAGTTTTTTTTCGTGGAGTCTTTAGTTTTTTCCAAATAAAGCATATCATCTGCAAACATAAGGACAATTTTACTTCTTCCATATCAATTTGGATTTCTGTTCCCTTTATTTCTTTCTCTTCTGTGATGACTCTAGCGAGGACTGCTGGTACTATGCTAAATAACAGTGTGAACTCTTTGTGTTCTAAATCTCAGAAGAAAGCTTTTCAGTTTTCCCCCATTCAGTTTGATATTGACTGTGGGAATCTGACTGTATAAATGGCTTTTATTACGTTGAGGTGTGTTACTTCTTTACCCAGTTTTTTTAGATTGTTTATCATGAAGTGATGTTGAATTTTATCACTTTTTCAGCATCAACTGAAATGATCCTATGGTTTTTATCCTTTATTGTGTTGATATGATGTATTGCACTGACTGATTTGCATATGCTGAACAATCCTTGCTTCCCAAGGATAAATTCCACTTGTCATGATGAAACTTTCCCAAATATTGTTGAATTCAGTTTTCTAGTATGTTGTTGAGGATTCTTGCATCAATATTTATCAGACATATTGGCCTTTTTTGTTTGTTTTCTGAGACTGAGTCTCACTCTGTCATCCAGGCTGGAGTGCAGTGGCGTGATCTTGGCTCACTGCAACCTCTGCCTCCCAGGTTCAAGTGATTCTCCCACCTCAGCCTCCCAAGTAGCGGGGATTACAGGCACACACCATCACTCCTAGCTAATTTTGTATTTTTAGTAGAGAAAGGATTTCACCATATTGGCCAGGTTGCTCTTGAACTCCTGACTTCAGGTAATCCACCTGCCTTGGCCTGCCAAAGTGTTGGGATTACAAGCGTGAGCCACTGCACCGGGCCTGTCTTCCTTTTCTGATGCATCTTTGTCTGCTTTTGGTATCAAGGTAATACCAACCTTGTGAAATGAGTTTGGAAGTATTCCCTCCTCTTCTGCTTTCTGGAACAGCTTAAGCGGGATTGGTGCTCATTCTTCTTTAAATGTTTGGTAGGATTCAGCAGGGAAGCCATTGGGTCTCAGTGTATATGTTGGGTACATATATACTTAAAATTGTGATAGCCTCTTGCTGAACTGATCCCTTTATCATTAAATAGTGACATTCTTTGTCTCTTCTTATTGTTTTTGTCTTGAAATCTATTTTATCTGATATAAGGATAGCTACTCCTGCTCTTTTTTGGTTTCTCCTGGAATGAAATACATCTTTGCATCCCTTTATTTTCAGTCTATGTGTGTCTTTATGGGAATAGGGTGTTTCTTGTAGGCAACAGATCATGGGTCTTGTTTTTGTTTGTTTGTTTTTTGTTTTGAGATAGAGTCGTGTTCTGTTACCAGGCTGGAGTGCAGTGTTGCAATCTTGGCTCACTGCAATCTCTGCCTCCCGGGTTCAAGCGATTCTCCTGCTTCAGCCTTCTGAGTAGCTGGGACTACAGGTGCGCACCACCACTCCCAGATAATTTTTGTATTTTTAGTAGAGACAAGGTTTCATCATGTTGGCCAGGATGGTCTCTATCTCTTGACCTCGTGATCTGCCTGCCTCGGCCTCCCAAAGTGCTGGGATTACATGCATGAGCCACCGCGCCCGGCCGGGGCTTGTTTTTTCATCCATCCAGCCACTCTGGCACTTAATTAAAAAGTTTAGTCCACTGACATTCTATGTTATTATTATAAATTACTCCTGCCATTTTGTTATTTGTTTCCTGGTTGCTTTGTGGTCTCCTCTTCCTTCTTTCCTTTCAGTCTTCCATTAGTGAAAGTAATTTTCTCTGGTGATATGATGAGTTTCTTGTTTTTTATTTTTTTGTGTATCCATTGTGTGTTTTTTGGTTTGAGGTTTCCATGAAGTTTGCAAATAATATCTTATAACCCATTATCTTAAGCTTATTATAACACTGTTTGCATAAACAAACAAGTAAAAAGAAAATTAATAAAAACTACAAATTAACTTTGTCTACCTACTTTTTAACTTTTTGTTATTTCTATCTTATACTATGTCTTGAAAAGTTGTTGTAGTTGATATATTTGATTGGCTCATAGTTTAGTCTCTCTATTTAGACTAAGAGTAGTTTATACATCATAGTTACAGTGTTATAACATTCTGCATTTTTCTGTGTATTTACTATTACCAGTGAGTTTCATACCTTCAGGTGGTTACTTATTCCTCATTAATGTCCTTGTCTTTCTGACTGAAGTACTCCCTTCAGCATTTCTTCAAGGATAGGTCTGGTGTTGATGAAATCCCTCAGCTTTTGTTTGTGTGGAAAAGTCTTTATTTCTTCTTCACTTTGAAGGATATTTTCACTGGATATACTGTTCTAGGGTAAATGTTTTTTTCCTTCAGCACTTTCAATATGTCATGTCACTCTTCCTGGCCTGAAACATTTCTACTAAAAAGTCTGCTGCCAGACGTATTGTACCTCCACAGTATATAATTGGTTTATTTTCTCTTGCTGCTTTTAAAATCATTTCTTTATCCTTGATCTTGGGGAATGTGATTATTCAATGCCTTGAGGTAGTCTTCTTTGAGTTAAATCTGCTTGATGTTTTATAACTTTCTTGTACTTGGATATTGATATCTTTCTGTAGGTTTGGGAAGTTGTTACTAACCCTTTGAATAAACTTTCTATACCTCTCTCTCTCTCTACCTCCTCTTTAAGGCCACTATAGCTTAGATTTACCCATTCAAGGTTATATTCTAGATCCTGTAGGCATGCTTCCCAGGGCTTGTTTTTACCCATCTTTATTGAGAAGGCTTTCCATATATTGGAAAGAACTTGGATATTGTGATCTAAGCTGTATCTGCTTTAGGGGGCACCCCAAGCCTCCTAAACTCTGTGGTTCTTGCAGACCCATAGTGGTACTGCCTTAATGGTCTTGGACAAGATCCAGGATAATTCTCTGGATTACCAAAAAGAGACTCCTGTTCTCTTCCCTTAGTTTCTCCCACACAGAGTCTCTCTCTCTCTGTTCTGAGCCACCTAAAGCTTGGGGTTGAGTGACACAAGCACCCCTGTGACCACCACTATAATGACTGCATTGGGTCAGACCTGAAGCCAGCACAGCACTAGGTATTGCCCAAGACCTGCTGTAACGACACCCTAGCTATTGCATAAATTTGCTTAAGGCCCTGGGGCTCTACAATCATGTGGTATAAAACAGCCAGGCCTGTGTCCTTCCCTTCAGGATGGCAAGTTCTTCCAGGCTGTGGGTGGGTCCAAAGGTGCTGTCTGGGAATCAAGGCCTATATAAAAAACTTTAAAAAGTCTACCTGGAGTTTTATCGTGCTATAGCCGAGCTGTCACTCAAACAAGATATAGTCCCTCCCATTCTTTCCACCCCTCTCCAAAGGCAGAGGAGCATCAATCGATGGCCACCTCAAACACAGAGCCATGGGGGGTATTGCCAGACTACTGCCAATGTTCTCATAAAGCCCAAAGGCTCTTAAGTCAGCTTGTGGTGGATGCTCCTGTAAATTATTATAAAAAGGCCTTTTTTGTGGGGGAGGAGGGATGGAGTCTTGGCCTGTCACCCAGCTGGAGTGCAATGGCACTATCTCAGCTCACGGCAATCTCTACCTCCCAGGTTCAAACAATTCTCCTGCCTCAGCCTCCCAAATAGCTGGGATTATAGGCACCTGCCACCATACTCAGGTAATTTTTGGATTTTTAGTAGAGACGAGGTTTCACCATGTTGTCCAAGATGGTCTTGAACTCCTGACCTTTTGATCATCCCACCTCAGCCTCCCAAAGTGCTTCTTATAGAAGTACAAAATGACTTTATGCAGTATAAAAATAATCAAACTTACCCATCTACAAATACTCGAAGAAGAATATCCATGAGAAAAAATAAGGCAATAGATAGAGAAATACAAAGATATTCCAAAGGGATAGAAGCTTTCTTTTCAGCGAAAATTAGGTCGGCAAAGATGAGACCAACATTCAATAAGAGCAGGCAAACTCCAAATATTCTAAAACAAATGCATAAACAAGTAAGTAAATAAAAGTAAAGATAGAGGGGCTTTTGTACTGATAGTTATACTATATTTAGGCCAATGATTGGGTACCAAAATGATATTATTTAGTATTAAGCTGCCCAGTGCCAGGAAAAACTGTAATGCCTTACAACCTCAGGAAAAATCAGTTTTCGCCCAATAGAAGCATTTCTTAATAAAATTCCTACTTCACAAGATGTTATCATGCTATTTTATAGCAGACACATCAGACTAATACTTCAAAAGAGAAAAATAAAACTGAACTAAAATTACCTGTGCCTGTTTATAAACTCTTCTTAAAATTTGAGAATTTTATAAGAAGTTTATATGAATTTCTCATAAAAAACAAAATCTCATTAATTTGGATAATTCTTAAGAATTTATTAATAAAAACCAAATGAAAGCATGAGTAACATAAACTCTTAAAAGACCAAGATTTTTTTGTCAGTAACATTTTCAACAAGTATATAATTACATATTTATGGGTGCTTCTAGCACAGTGATGGGTATATGAGAAAGAATTCAATTCCATAAATATTTATAGTATTGAACTCTGAAGTACCTCCTGACATTTGCTGTTACATATTCTAAATACATTCCCCACAAATTGATTATACTATTTGCCTAATCTATGAAGATTAATTAGTCTTCAAAGTACTTTTGAAAAATATTACAATATTATTAATTCAAAAGGAAACAGTTATGTTGCATAAATCTGTATCATAGTATGATATCTTACTCTTATGTAGAGAAGAGTCTAAGTAAATTGTTTCAGAATTAAAGAGTAATTCTAGATGTATAAGGTACTTAATAAAACACTTTACTTATAGAATTTTAACATTGGATTTTCATTGACATTACCTTTGCAGATGGAGGAAAAACAATATTAATATGTTACTATTAATCTTAGGCAAAAGCCATTTCTTTGCAAGTCTTAATGTCCAGCTTAAACCAAAATTCCATGATAAATTAGATTACATTAGATAGGGCACATGGCTACTTAGCAATCGGTGGACATGGAAATGCTTTCTGGTTTCAGAGACTTAATATTTCAATAAGAGACAGAAATAAAAAAACCAAGAAGCATTTCCATATCCACTGATTGCTAAGTAGCCATGTGCTTTATCTAATGTAATCTAATGTAATATATATACGTATGTGTATATATATGTAATATGTATATATACATGTATATATACATAAAATATATATACATACATATATATATATATACACACACACATATATACATACATATATATATATACACAAAGTATATATATATACTTTGGAGATGGAGTTTTGCTCTGCCACCTAGGCTACAGTGCAATGGTGTGCTCTCAGCTCACTGCAATCTCCACTTCCCAGGTTCAAGTGATTCTTCTGCCTAAACCTCCTGAGTAGCTGGGATTACAGACACCACCATCATGCTTGGCTAATTTTTGTATTTTTAGTAGAGATGGGGTTTCAAGGCTGGTCTTGAACTCCTGACCTCAGGTGATCCACCTGCCTTGGCCTCTCAGAGTGCTGGGATGATAGGCGTGAGCCACTGCATCTAGCTCAAATATATTTAATACATGGCATTTTTTAATGTATTAAATCTCAGATATATTTAATACAAGGTGTTTTTTTATGTCTCACATACCCAAATGTAAAGGATGATACAATTGAGCGTGCTATTTTCTTAATCTTGCTGCTGCAAAAAGAAGTAAAAATAAAAATAATCAGATTTCTTCTAACATATAAATTTAACCAAAAAACAAAGGCCTTTTGTCTTTTTGTTTTTTTCCTTTTTGTGGAGAATGGGATCTCGCTATATTGCCCAGGCAGGTCTCGAACTCCTGGGCTCAAGCCATTCTCCCGCCTCTGCCTCCCTAAGAGCTGGGCTTACAGGCGTGAGCCACAGCACCTGGCACAAAGGCCTTTATAAATACAATTTTAAAAGAAAAGTATTCAAAAGTTATGTAACAAAATGCTTTTTAAATTATTATTATACTTTCAGTTCTGGGGTACATGTGTACAACACGCAGGTTAACAAAACTTGTAGGTATACATGCGCCACAGTGGTTTGCTGCACCCATCCACCTGTCATCTACATTAGGTGTTTCTCTTAATGCTATCCCTCCCCTTGCCCCGCATCCGCTGACATGCACTGCTGTGTGATGTTCCCCTCCCTGTGTCCATATGTTCTCATCACTCAACTCCTACTTATGAGTGAGAACATGTGGTGTTTGGTTTTCTGTTCTTGTGTTAGTTTGCTGAGAATGATGGTTTCCAGCTGCATAGCATTCTATGGAGTATATTTGCCACATTTTCTTTATCCAGTCTATCATTGGTGGGCATTTGTGTTGGTTCCAAGTCTTTGCTATTGTGAATGGTGCTGCAATAAACATACATGTGCATGTGTCTTGATAGCAGAATGATTTATAATCCTTTGGGTATATACCCAGTAATGGAATTGCTGGGTCAAATGGTATTTCTATTTCTAGATCCTTGAGGAATTGCCGCACTGTCTTCCACAATGGTTGAACTAATTTACACCCCCACCAACAATGTAAAAGTGTTCCTATTTCTCCACATCCTCTCCAGCATCTGTTGTTTCCTGACTTTTTGATGACTGGCATTCTAACTGGCATGAGTTAGTATCTCATTGTGGTTTTGATTTGCATTTCTCAAATGACCAGTGATGATGAGCATTTTTCATATGCTTGTTGGCTGCATGTCTTCTTTTGAGAAGTGTCTCTTCATATCCTTTGCCCACTTTTTGATGGGGTTTTTTCTTGTAAATTTGTTTAAGTTCTTTGTAGATTCTGGATATTAGCCCTTTGTCAGATGGGTAGATTGCAAAAATTTTTTCCCATTCTTTTGGCTGCCTGTTTACTCTGATGATAGTTTCTTTTGCTGTGCAGAAGCTCTTTAGTTCAATTAGATCCCAATTGTCTATTTTGGCTTTTGTTGCCATTGCTTTGGTGTTTTAGTTGTGAAGTTCTTGCCCATGCCTATATCCTGAATGGTACTGCCTAGGTTTTCTTTGAGGGTTTTTATGATGTTAGTTCTTATGTTGACATCTTTAATCCATCTGGAGTTAATTTTTGAATAAGGTATAAGGAAGGGATCCAGATTCCCCTGCCTCATCCTCCTGAGTAGCTGGGACTACAGCCGCACACCACCACATCTGGCTAATTTTTTTTTTTTTATTTTTAGTAAAGATGGGGCTTCACCATGTTGGCCAGGATGGTCTTGATCTCCTGACTTTGTGATCTGCCCACCCCAGCCTCCCAAAGTGCTGGGATTACAGGCATGAGCCACTGCACCTAGCCTAAGCCCTGTTTAACTAAATATAAGAGATCCATCAATGGCTTCCTCCTTTCAAACTTCAAAGTGACTTACTCATATGCAGCAACATCAGCACCTTCTTCATCTTCAAACCTGGAAAGTTGTTCTGACATACTTTAGCCACCAAAAAAATGCAAAAATATATTATTAGATATTTGCTACATAAAACAGTGATGAAGAATTAATTTGAGTAACAAGAATCTGAATCTAAGGATATAGTAAACATACCTTAGCTCACTGGAAGACCTAACATTTAAGAAAGAAAACTATAATATGTATACAGATAGAGAATATATAAATAATGTGTATAGACATATCTCAAAGACTTTATGGGTTTCATTCCAGACCACTGCAATAAAGCAAAAACTGCATTAAGTGACTCATACAAATGTTTTGGCTCCCCTATACATATGAAAGTCATATTTATACTACACTGTAGTCTGTTAAGGGTGTAATGGTGTTATATCTTAAAAAAATACATATATACCTTAATTTAAAACCACTTTATTGGTTTAAAAAATGCTAGTGATCACCTGAGCCTTTAGTGAGTCATAATCTTTTCGCTGGTGGAGGGTGCTGCTTCCATGTTGATGGCTGCTGCCTGATCAGAGTGGTGGTTGCCAATGGTTGGGGTGCCTGAGGCAACTCCTAGTAGTATTTACTTTATATATCTGGGTGTTCTGGTGTTGAGTGCATACAAATTTACAATTATATACATATTACAATTGTATTTCTTACTAAATTGAACCCTTTATTATTACATAATAATCTTGTTTATCACTTTTTATGGTTTTTAACTTGAAGTCTGTTTTGTCTGATGTAAGTATAGCTATTTCTGTTCACTTTTGGCTTCTGCTTGCATGGATATCTTTTTCCATTCCTTCATCATCACTCTATGTGTTTCTTTACAAGTAAGGTGAGTTTGTTTTAGATGAAATACAGTTGGGTCTTATTTTGTAATCCACTCAGCAAGTCTATATTTTTCATGGGGTATTTAATCTATTAACATTCAAAGTTACTATTGGTTGGTGAGGAGTTACTTCCAACATTTTACTATTTTCTGGTGGTTTTGTATATGTTTTGTTCTTTTCTTCCTCTCTGTTTACCTTTGAAGTTGGGTAGTTTTCTGCCGTGACAAGGTTTCATCCCTTTCTCTTTCTCCTTCATGTATTGACTTTAACAGTGACTTTTAAAGTTTTACATGTTTTTATGACGGTTTTACTATTTTACAAAATCTTTATCTTTTTCACAATTTGACTATACTGTTTGGGTTGAATATATTTTGGGTTCTTTGATCTTCCTGGAACTAGATGTCTAGCTCTCTCTCCAGAGTTACAAAGTTTTATGCTATCATTTTATTAAATATGTTTTCCTCACATTTTTTCTTCAGTTTTCCTTCTGGAATGCCCATAATATTTGTTAAATTAATGATATCCCATAAATCCTGTAGGCTTTTTTCACTCTTTTTTTCTGCTTGTGTTATTTCAAAGACTTGTCTTCAAGTTCAGAAATCGTTTCTTCTCCTTGTTTTTGTCTGTAAAACCAATGATTGTATTTTTCATTTCATCCATTAGCTGTTTAGCTCTCAGGACTTCTATCTGGCTCTTTTGTGATATCTGTATCTTTACTGAATTTCTCATTCAAATCATGTTTTCCTGATTTCACTGACTTGTCTATCTGTATTAACCTTATACCTCACTGGTTTCCTTAAGATTATTCTTTTGAATTCTTTTTATGGCATTTTATATGTTTAAGATTGGGGTATATTACTGGATAAATAATTATTACTTTCCGACTGCCATGCACTCTGGATGCCTGCCCGACATGCACTCCTGATTCCTTTTGGTTCCCAGTCCAAAATGGCAAGTCTCAAGCATCAGCTGATTCATAATCTTCTAAGGGAAGAACAGATCCCCCAGAACAAGATTACAGTTGTTGAGGTTGGTGCTGTTGGAATGTCCTGTGCCATCAGTATCTTTTTTTTTTTTTTTTGAGACGGAGTTTCGCTCTTGTTACCCAGGCTGGAGTGCAATGGCACAGTCTCGGCTCACCACAACCTCCGCCTCCTGGGTTCAGGCAATTCTCCTACCTCAGCCTCCTGAGCAGCTGGGATTACAGGCATGCACCACCATGCCCAGCTAATTTTTTGTATTTTTAGTAGAGACAGGGTTTCACCATGTTGACCAGGGTGGTCTTGATCTCTTGACCTCGTGATCAACCCACCTTGGCCTCCCAAAGTGCTGGGATTACAGGCATGAGCCACCGTGCCTGGCCTCCATGAGTATCTTAATGAAGGACTTGGCAGACAAACTTGCTCTTGTTGGTGTCACGGAAGACAAATTGAAGGAAGAGATGATAGATCTCCAACATGGCAGCCTTTTCCTTAGAACACCAAAGATTGTCTCTGGGAAAGACTATAATGTAACTGCAAACTCTAAGCTGGTCATTATCATGGCTGGGACACATCAACAAGAGGGAGAAAGCCATATTAATTTGGTCCAGTGTAATGTGAACATCTTTAACGTTGTAAAATACAGCTCAAACTGCAAGTTGCTTATTGTTGCAAATCCAGTGAATATCTTGACCTGGGTGGCTTGGAAGATAAGTGTCTTTCCCAAAAACCATATTATTGGAAGTGGTTGCAATCTAGATTCAGCCCAGAGTTCACCCATTAAGCTGTCATGGGTGGGTCCTCAGGGAACATGGAGATTCCAGTGTGCCTATATGGAGTGGAGTGAATGTTGCTGGTATCTCCTGAAGACTCTATATCCAGATTTAGGGACACACACAGATAAGGAACAGTGGAAAGCGGTTCACAAGCAGATGGTTCAAAGTGCATACAAGGTGATCAAACTTAAAGGTTACACATCTGGGGCCACTATACTCTCTGTGGCAATTTGGCAGAGAGTATAATGAAGAATCTTAGGCAGATGCACCCAATTTCCACCATGATTAGGAGTCTGTATGGAATAAAGTATGATGTGTTCCTTAGTGTTCCTTGCATTTTGGGACAGAATGGAATCTCACACCTTGTGAAGGTGACTCTGACTCCTGAGGAAGAGGCCCGTTTGAAGAAGAGTGCCAATACACTTTGGGAGATCCGAAAAGAGCTGCAATTTTAAAGTCTTCTGATGTCATACCATTTTACTGTCAAGGCTACAACAGGATTTTAGCTGGAGGTTGTGCGTGTTGTCCTTTTTATCTGATCTGTGATTAAAGCAATCATATTTTACGATGGACTGGGAAAAACATCAATTCCTGAAGTTAAAAATAGGAATGGTTTGTAAAATCCTACAGCTACATCCTGAAGCTGGATGGTACTAATCTTGTGTAGTCCTACACTGGTTATCTCTGAGGCACCATTGACAATGCTGCATATGCTGCAGTTGCCCCTTGAGCCAGATGGATGTTTACTGTGTGTTATATAACTTCCTGGCTCCTTCACTGAACATACCTAGTCCAATATTTTTTCCCAGTCAGTCACATCCTAGGATCTAGTGTATAAATGCAGTATTGCATGTTTTCTGCATAATTGTTCCAAAGGATCTTGTTTTGTGAACTATATGTATCAGTAGTGTACATTACCATATAATGTAAAAAGATCTACATATAAACAATGCAACCAACTATCCAAGTGCTACACCAACTAAAACCCCCAATAAACCTTGAAGAGTGAAAAAAAAATTGCTATTTCCATTTGAGGGTGACATGTTTTCTTGCATTTTCATGATTGATGTGTTTCTATGTTGATTTCTACGCATCTGGTGAAAAAGTCACCTTTTCCAATGTTATGGAGGTTTACTTATATGAATTTATTTGTATGAATGGGTCTTGGGTGTCAGTTCATTGGGGTATATTGACCTTGGTTCTACATGGATGCAGTAAGTGTAGTCTCCATGTAGCTTATTCAGCTGTGGTCCACACTAGTAACATCTGCAAGTTTCTCAGTGGCCTAAGACAAGGAAGTTGGTGGTGATGGTGGTACTGATTTGCCAGGTGGGCTCACTGGGCTGTTTCTCAGGGTAGGGGTGTCTGCAGGCATAGAGTGGGTCAGAAAACTTGGTCAGCTTCATGGGGCTGGCCATGGTACTATTACTCTGGCTAGAAGCATGGGAATACAGTTGCCCAACCAGGCCATGCCTGCCAGATGTAGCCTGCAGGGTAGTTTCTCAGGCCCAGGATGCAGGCATACGGCTGTTTGCCTGGCTTGGAAATCTGCACTCCAGGAGTGGCCTGACGGGCTGTTTCCCATGCCTGGTATGTGGGTACACAGCTGCTCATCTGGCCCGGAGCCAGTCTGCTAGGGGAAACTCATGGGCCAAATATATAGCTGCATGGCTGCTAAGCTGGACTGCAGGTACCTTTGCCAGGGCTGGCCAAGAAGGGGTGTTTCTCAGGCCTGGGTTACAGTCAAATGACTTCTCAGCCATCCTGGGTGTGTGTCTGCTGGCGGTAGTCCACAGGGCTCTTCTAGTTCAAGATGTAGGCACACTGCTGCTCAGCTGATGCCTGCTAAAGGAAACCCAGGGGACTGCTTCTATGACCCAGGATCTGGGCATAAGGCTGCTTGGCTGGCCTAGGGGCAGGCCTTTTGGGAGTAGCCCATGGGTCTCCTTCTCAAGTCCAGAACATGGGCATTCATGGCTGATTGGCTGGTCTGGAGGTGCCTCTGCTGGGATGGATACAGGACTGTTTCTCAAGCTCATGCAACAGGGCTTTCAGTCTACAGGGCTGTTCCTCAAGCTGGGACATAGGTATGAGACTGCTTAGTTGGCCTGAGGGTATGCTGGGACATAGGTATGTGACCGCTTAGTTGGCCTGAGGGTATGCTGGGACATAGGTGTGTGACCGCTTAGTTGGCCTGAGGGTATGCTGGGACATAGGTATGTGACCGCTTAGGTGATCTGAGGGTATGCTGGCCAGAGTAAGCTCCCAGGGTTGTTTCTTGGCCCTGAGACTTGGGCACACACAGGTGCGAGGCCCACTCAGTGGTGTGCCTGCTGGGGGCAGCCAGTGGGACTGTTTCTCAAGCACTTGAGGCAGAGGGCTGCTGGGCAGGCCAGGAGCATGTCTGTGGTGGATGGAGCCTGCAGGGCTGTCTCTCAGGTCCTGAGCATGGGTTCACAGTCACTCTGTTGGCGTTGGGGTGTATCAGCTGCTCAGAGGCTGAGGGGCCTCTCTCATTTGGGAGAGGGTATGTAGTGTTTTGGCTGGCTCAAGGGTGGGACCGCAGACTACTCCTCTTTCGAAGTGTGTTGGCGGGGTTAATTTTCCTGCTCTGCAGGACTTGAGCTATAGCCAATCCTGGGACCAACCTCCACACAGCCGGGGTTGTGGCTTTAACCCACCCATGTTGGCTTGGTGTACTGAAGATAAAGCTGCAGTGCTGGAGAGGTGCTGTGGCTGCTGGTCCCCAGAGGAGGACACACTCAAGAGATGACTCTGGTCTCTAAGCTGTGCTGCTAGAGCTTAGATCCCTACGGATGGGACGTCTTCACCTTGTACTGCTAGTCCAAGACAAACAGCTGTGTAAATTCTTGGCAGTACTCCAAATCAGCCTCAGGGTTTGCAAAGACTGTGAGATTCTCCTGTTGTAAAGACTTTGTGTTTGTGATGGCAATGGGGCTGGTGGGGATCTTCTGCTTACCTTTACCCTGCAATGAGAAGTCCCTCCTGTCTCTGGGCCAATTCAATCCAGGTGAGGGAGAAGGGGCTGCAGAGGCTGAGTGCTTCCATGCTGTGGGGACTTCCAGTAACCACAGGTGTGTCTCCACTCCTTTGCTGCACTCCAGGACTATCCGTCTGATACTCTAATCAGATCTTAGATGTGTATTTGTTGTCTAGGTTCATTTTGAAGGGGAGATGAGCACCAGGCATCTCTAGTCACCCATCTTGCTTGATTGAGCATAATTCGTAAGGACCCTAGAATTTTCAGAATAGTCAATGACCATTGGCTTCAACCTAAAGTCACCAGCTTCATTAGACCCTAACAAGAAAATCGGCCTATGCTTTGAAGCTTTGAAACCATGCATTGACTTCTCCTCTCTAAATATAAAAGTCCTAGATGGCATCTTCTTCCAATAAAAGGTTATCTGGTCTACATTGAAAATCTGTTGTTTGGTGTGGCCAGCTTCATCAGTTATCTCAGCTAGATCTTCTGGATAACCTGCTGCTGCTTCTGCATCAGCACTTGCTGTTTCACCTTCTACTTTTACGTTACGGAGATGGCTTCTTTCCTTAAACCTCATGAACCAACCTGTTAGCTTCAAGCTTTCCTTCTGCGCTCCCTGACCTCTCTCAGCCATCACTGAATTGAACAGAGTAAGGGCCTTGTCCTGGATTAGGCTTTGGCTTAAGGGAATCCTGTGGCTGATGTGATCTCCTATCCAGACCACTAAACCATTCTCCGTATTAGCAATCAGACGGTTTGGCTTTCTCATCATTTGTATGTTCACTGGAGTAGCAGTCTTAATTTTCTTCAATAAGTTTTTTGGCTTGTTTTGTTTTGTTTTTGTTTTTCATTCACAACTTGGCTGACTGCTGTAAGAAGTCTAGCCTTCCTCACAATCATTTCTAGCTTTTGGTTTAAAATCAGAGACATGTGACTCTTCCTTTCACTAGGACACTTAGAGACCATCACAGGCTTATTAAATGGCCTGCTTTCAGTACTGCTGTGCCTCAGGGAATAGGGAGGCCCAAGGAGAGGGAGGGAGTGGGAGAATGGCTAGTCAGTGCAGCAGTCAGAACAGACATAGCATTGATTAGGTTTGTTATCTTAAGATGGGCATGGTTTGTGTTGGCCCAGAACAATTACAACAGTAACATCGAAGATCACTGATCACAGATCACCAACACAGACAGGATAACAGTAAAAAAGTCTGAAATATTGCAAGAATTACCAAAATGTGACACAGAGACACAAAGTCAGCACATGCTGTTAGAAAAATAAAACCAGCAGACTTGCTCAATGCAGGGTTGCTACAAACCTTCAGTTTATAAAAAAGTAATATCTGAAGGGCATTAAGTAAAGCATAATAAAATAAGGTATACCTGTATACACACATCTGTATATATACATAAACTATATGTGTATATATACACATATATGTGCTAAAGGATATACACATGTGTTTATATACACATGCTCATATATATGTTAAAGGATATATATATGATTACTGATGTTATTAATTTGGGTCAGTGCTAAAGAATATATCTATATACTTATATATAGATATGCATATATATGTATACAAATATGTATATATATACATACATATTTATATATTATATATACTAAATATATATAGCTAAAGGGTATATCTGTGTGTATATATACACACACACACACACACACACACATATATGTGTGTGTGTGTGTGTGTGTGTGTGTGTGTGTTATATATGTGTATGGGGGTAGATATATCCTTTAGAACTGACAGAAATTAATAACGTCAGTAGTTATCAATGACACCACCATAGAAAGGTGAGTTATATCAAAGATATATCAAAGTAGTGAAAGACTACTGAGGTCATTTTATCCAGGCCAATGCTAAGGATTAAAAATGTACATGTCAGATCAAGTGACTTCAGAGACATACTTTTCTGGTTGAAGTTATGTACAATTGCTCTACATTTATAAACTGGTTGAACTCTGAAAATGTATATGTCCATTGTTTGGAATCTAATATTAACATATCATTTTTCCTAGAAGAAAACCTTATATTATGTAAAGACACTCTTGGGCCTTAACAAACAGCCTAATTAATCAAAATTTAAGCGCGGTTCTTTATTATTTCATTTGTGAGTGAATTTTACCAATCTTAATATATCCCTCTCCTCTTTCTCTCCATATGTTGAAATCTCACCCATCATCGATGACCCTACCACAGATTACTCTTTTTAATTCAATGGCGTAATAACTATGGGATTAAAAATGAACATAGCAAGACTCCACATGTCATCCTAGACTTAATTTTCTGATACAAATTAGCGATAATTACTCTACAATTTATAATCTAGTTATCCTAAAAAATTGACATTATTTATTTGAAACCTGGTATTTAATTTTTCTCTAGAAATGAGGTTTTAGATGTTTGTAATGAAATTCTTTGGCCTATAAAAAAAACTTAATGAATCAAGTTTATATACATTTCTTTACTCCTAAACCTACCTAATCTCCAAGTTACCATTTCTGGCAAAATTTATACAAATTCAACTTCAGTTTATAAATACCCACCCACCTTGCTTGCCCTTGTAATTTTCTGCCTTCTCACGTTCAAATACCACCAATAACTCTTCACCAATCATGGATGTCTTTCCTGTCCCTCAGATAGGGTTGAGTAACTACAGACCTAAGGCAGGGGCTCCATCCCATCTTATGGTGGGTTTGCCTTTGGGGCAGTAACCTCATGTGGTAACAGAGGGAGAGACCAGAGGTCTATTAGCTTTGTTCTTTTCTGTTGAGAGCTCCTTAGCTCCCTGCCCACTGTTACCTCCTCCTTGCTGCAAATAGGACTGTCGCCTGTCTTGGCTCACTCTAGTAGGGTGTCTTACAATACACACATTCTCATATTTTCCTAAGTTTTTTGGGTGCTGCTAAATAAGAGTGACCAATGGAATAGGAACAAGAAGCATTCCTCCTAAGAACTGTTCCTCTTTTATTCAACTAGATCGAAGAAAGCTAGAAAGGTAACTGTAGATACTACAGTAATAAGACTTTAGAAAACAGTGTCTAAGACTCTATATTGTTATGGATGCTCCATAACAATGCAGGAGACACGAACTTACCAAACCTGAATGTATGTATGCTTTTGTGTGTGTCTGCCTATGTGTGTATTACATATGTATGTTTACATTTAGCTTTTTATTTACTTAAACCTCATATTTTATTGAAGGTCCCTTCATGAGTTACTGTTATTTCACTGAAAGCAGGGCTGATGGAATAAAAAGGTACATAGACATATAATGAATTTCTCTTCTTTGACACTATTAGCAAATACACTTTTTTTGCACCAAGAGGTAGGTTTTCTGTAAATATTAAATACATATATATATAAATAAAATAAGTGAGGATATGTAAATCCTACCATATAATCCAGTAGGTAAAGTCAACAATTGTCAAAGACTCATTTATCAATGGCTAATTAATCAGAGAATAAACTACATATATATAAATTAAACCTAGATACATATTAGAAATACATTTTAATTTACCCATGTATCCAACATCCTATACAATAAAATTTTTTTAAAAATTTATTTGCTGGCTTAAAATATCAATTTTACATATAAAACTCACATACTACTACTTAACAAGCAACAACCAGAATTCTCACCTTGATGTTTCCTTAATCAGCCACTGATTAAACACAATCCTTTTATAACTTCTGTAAAATCTCATTCATTTTGCAAATTTTCTTGAGCATATCAGGTTTTCCATTTACTTATACCTTTACGATTTATTTCCAGGAGAGGTTTTCACATGACTGGGAAAACCCTCCATGACCTCCTTCCTTTCACTGATCGTGTTGGTCTTTCCCGCCCATCAGAAACAGTGAAAAGCACCTGCACACCTAAGGAAGAGCAGCATCCAATGAGGTGGTGGGTTTGGGTTGAGTCTGGGCACCAACTCATATGTGGACAGAGTTCTCAAGGCCGTGGTACAAGTCCATGTTCCATTAGCTCCATTCTTTTCTGCCCAGGGCTTCACTGCTCCTTGTGGGCTGCTATCTCCTCCATGTTGCAAATAGGATTCTCTCCTCCCTTGGAACTCTCCGGTAGGGTCTCAAACTCAGGAAACCTGAGTCCCTTAAAAAACTGTGTCTCTTAAAAAAACTACTGCCTCAAAGGCAAACCCACCATCAGATGGGATGGAGCCCCTGCCTTAGGTCTATAGTTACTCAACCCTATCTGAGGGGCAGGAAAGACATCCATGATTGGTGAAGAGTTATTGGTGGTATTTGAACGTGAGAAGGCAGAAAATTACAAGGGCAAGCAAGGTGGGTATTTACAAACTGAAGTTGAATTTATATAAATTTTTCCAGGAAAAATGTATATATTTGTCACTTTTACTAGGAACTAAGGGTGATGAATATACCAACAGGAAGAAGCAGCTCTCCTATGACCTGACCAAAGCAACTCCATCAAAAAAGGATGCAAAGTTACCTACAAACGCTACAATGAAACAAATTGGAAACCCTGTTCAAAAACACTCTGTATGGCCATGCAGGCTCCTGAGAGTAAATTCCACAAATGTCCATCTGTCTCCTTGCTTTATGGTTCCTTTGTGTGATGGGTTGTGTACGTGTGTTGAGAGAAGTATGGATGGATGGTTAAGACGGATGGATGGATACATTTGTTTATGTGCCTGTGTGTATGCATATATAGTTCTATGCACACTTAATGCACACTTGTGTCTTTATCTATTTATAACTCACCTTTTCCTGGTACCTGGATGCTCCTGGGTTGCTCCTGTCAATTTACTTGTGTGTGGACTAGAGGATGATAAGAGAATACAGTCAGACAGGGGACACAATTTTAAATTTACTTTTTTTTCTTTTTTTGAAAAATTAGCTTCTATTACTCTAGACAGAAACTGATTAATTTCTGAGTATTCACATGCGTACAACTATTGGAAGCTGGAATGACTTCTTTTTTTTATTAGAAATGAGGATTTATATGATGGCAATCAACATCTTAGACTGGAAAAAATAGTAATACTTCCAGATTTAACCAAACCTCTTTATTATGACCTCAGTCCCAATGTGTGACAATCTTGATGGTGGCAGTTATTTCAAAGTCAACTCCAGTTTGTAGGTAGTCAGCCCTCTTATTCCATTGAATGTCCTGCTTCAAAGGCCCTTACTTTCACCTACCATGGTAGTCTCTCCTGCCCCACAAAAAAGGTCAAGTAACTAGAGGTCTGACACAGGGGCAAAATCTAATATGACGATGATTTGTGGTTTGGTGCACCAGCCTTCATGATGGCAGAGTTCTGGGGATTGGAGAACACCTCCAAGGCTCTTAGCTCTGATCCTTTCTGCTGAGGGCTTCATAGTACCCTGACTACTTCTACCTCCTCTTTCTCCAAATAGGATTCTCTCCTCCCTTGGACAAATCTGATATGCCTGCTATTAACTAAGGGTGACAACACAGTAACAGACGGAGGCCTTTCTCTATAACCTGTTCCTCTTTTATCCAAAAACAACTGTAAAAATGTGTAAGTTTTCCTAAAGCTTCTACAGTGAGAAGGTTAAGAAACTGTATCTAAGATACTCTATATTGCCATGGATACTCCTGGGTGTAGATCCCACAAATCTCAATCTCTTTCTCTGTCGTTGTTTTGTTTGAGTGCATGTTTGTGTGTGCATCTTTTATAACTCACATTTCATCAGTGACTGTATCTGTGATGGCTCCATCCAGGTCGTGTGGATCAGGCCTAAAGAACAAATATGGTCAGCGCCAGACACCATGCGGAATTCAAAACGTTTTGTGTCAAATAGCTACAATTACTCTATGAGTTACTCCCTGGTTACACTTTAAACATTCACATGGCTGTATATCACTAATTGAACCTGGTATGGCATTTTTCATTAGAAATGAGGTTTTGTATGCCAACAGTAAATATTTCAGGCTATGAACTTAGCAATGCATCCAGATTAAGTGACTGTATCTTCACCTCAATGTGTAACAGCATTTTTAGAGGGCATTTAATTATAGTTCAACTTTAGTTTGTAAGTCCTCTTTCTTATAATCCCATCTAAATTCCTCATTTTCTATCACCTCCAATCACATCTCACTTTTCACCAATCCTAGTTGTCTTTCCTGCCCAAGAGTTAGGGCCAAGTAGCTCCAGGCCTCAAGCAAGGACTCCACCCAATATGATGATGGATATTGGCTCAGAGAGTTAGCCTCACATAGTGGCAGAGTTCTGGAGGGTGAAAAATACTTCCAAGGTTATTAGCTCTGTATGGGTTTCTTTTTTTTCTTTTTTTTTCTTTTTTTTTTGCCAGGGGTGTCTCTGCTAATTGTCCACTGTTATCTCCTCCTCATTCTAAGAAGGATTCGCTTCTCCCTTGGTCCACACTACTAGTACAGTCTCATTCCCACAGAAATGAAAGGTGACGAACACTAACATAAAAAGCCTCCCTCTGTGAGTTCTTTGCCATTTTCCTATCTCCATCCAAAAGACAAAAGAATATTCCCTAGAGAATCTCGTACAGAGAGGACTCTAGAAATAGTTTCAAGGGAACTCCCTGTTTCCGTGGATGCCTGTGACAATGAATAGCCCAAATCTCAATCGTCTGCAGACACTGTATGTATGAATGCATATATGTGTGTGTGTTCATATATGCATTCATACATGTATTGATAATTGTATTCCTTTATATCACATGTTGCATTGGCCAGCTGACCAGAAGACACTCTTAAAATTGACACACAGGGCAGTGCTGAGGAATTTAAAACATATATAGTAAGACAACAAGTAACTTAGATTAACGTTTTAGTTCAAAATAGTTCCAATTACATTTCAACATGTAAACTGCTTGATTCTTACAGAGTTCATGTGCGTATTTGGTTAACTGGAATCTGCCATGCCATTTTTCTTTACATATGATAATTTATACTATTGTAGCACACATTTCACACCTATCCAAGACTCACTGACTCAACTACAATTTTTTTTATCACTGCAGCTGACCAATGTGTGGCAGCCTTTTGAGGTTGAATTTCTTTTAAATTCAGCTCCACTGTGCAAGTGGTCAGCCCGCTAACCCCATCTGAAGACCACTTCCTGGATGCCTCCATCACCTCCTTTCTTTCTCCCATCATGCTAGTCTGTCCTGTCCGTGAGACACAGGCAAGTAGCTATGGGCCTAAGGAAGGGCGGCATCCAGTGAGATGGTGGGTTTGGGGTTGGATCTGGACACCAACCTCATAGGTGGACAGAGCTATGACGGGTGAAGGACAAGTCCATGCTCCATTAGCTCCATTCTTTTCTGCCCAGGGCTTCCCTTCTCTTTGTTGGCCACTATCTCCTCCATGTTACAAATAGGATTCTCTCCTGCCCTGGGCCAATCTGGTAGGGTTTCAAACTCAGGAAATCTGAGTCCCATAAAAAACTACTTACTAGGAACTAAGGGTGACAAACACACTAAGAAGAAGAAGCGAAGGAGGATCCAAGATGGCCGTTTAGGAACAGCTCAGGATTGCAGCTCCCAGTGAAAGCGCAGAGGGTGAGTGGACGCCACATTTTTATTGCCCACAGACTAGGAAATTCCCAGGCGGAGGAGCTCCACAGGTCACCAGCGTGGCTGTTTCGGCCAGCGTGGCTGTGCCGGCCGGTGTCGCTGCTTTTCCCCGTGTGGCTGCTCTGTCGGCGCCCCAGAGCAGCGGTTCTCCGTACAAAATACACCGGTCCAGGTGCGCTTTTGGCTGGCGATTGGAGCCATGGGAAGTCGCCCATTCGTCTGTTTAAAAAGGGGACTGAGCAGAGAACCAGGACAGTAGATTC
>NW_016107460.1:907576-914347 GCF_001604975.1 Cebus imitator | reverse complement strand
GAAATGCCAGATGTAGGTGATGGGGAGGAAGGCAGCAAATCACACTGCCACGTGTGTACCTGTGCAACAATTTTGCATGTTCTTCACATGTACCCCAAAACCTAAAATGCAATAAAATAAATGGCGGAAAAAAAAAGAAGAAGAAGCAACTCTCCTATTACCTGCTCCTCTTTATATAACTCCATTAAAGAAGGATGCAGAGTTACCTACAAATGCTACAATATGAAGAACTGAAAACCTTCTTAATAAAAAAAAAAATCTCTAAGGCCATGCAGGCTCTAGAAAGTAAATTCCACAAACATCTGTCTCCTTGTTCTGTGTTTCCACTGTGTGC
The DNA here is from genome assembly GCF_001604975.1 of Cebus imitator. NCBI lineage: Eukaryota > Metazoa > Chordata > Mammalia > Primates > Cebidae > Cebus > Cebus imitator. The sequence continues at coordinate 914,013 of NW_016107460.1, read as the reverse complement.
ATGAATCTGTGTATGCACATTGAAGAGCAGCGTGTATGAATGGATAGATGGATATATTTGCTTATGCGATTGTGTGTATAGTTTTCTATGCACACTTATGCATACAGGTTTCATTATTTAACTATTTATAACTCACCTTTCACTCACAGGTGCCTCCTGGTTTGCTCCTGTAAATTCATTTGTCTGTGGACTAGCAAATGATAAAATAATACAGCCAGATAGAAGACATAATTCTGAGTTTACATTTTGGAAAAATTACCTTTCATTACTCTAGAAAGAAACCGCTTAATTTATAACTATTCATGTGTATAGCACTATTGGAACATAAAATGCCTTTTTAAAATTATTTAGAAACTAGGATTTATATGATGGCAACCAACATCTTAAGCTGGAAAAAATAGTAATGCTTCCTGATTTAACTAAATCTCTTTATTATGACCTCAGTTCCAACGTGTGACAGCCTTTGTGGTGGCAGTTATTTCAAAGTCAACTCCAGTTTGTAGGTAGTCAGCCCTCTTATTCCATTGAATGTCCTGCTTCAAAGACCCTCCATGAGCTCCTTATGTTCACCCACCATAGTGGTCCCTCCTGCCCACAGAAAGAGTAAGATAACTAGAGGTCTAACATAAGGCACAATCCAATATGTTGGAGATTTGAGGTGTGGAGCACCAGCCTCCATGGTGGCAGAGTTCCACCTCCAAAGCTCTTCGCTCTGCTCCTTTCTGCTGAGGGCTTCACAGTATCCATCTATCACCACTCCTACCTCCTCCTCACTCCAAACAGGATTCTGTCTTCTCTTGGCCCACTCCGGAATGTCTCATACACAGAAAATCTGAATTTCCAAGCCATTTGCCTGTTACTAACTGAGGGTGACAAGACAGTATCAGATGGAGCCCTCCCTCTACATTTTGTTTCTCTTTTTTCCAAAACAACCATAAAAATGAGGAAGTTTACCTATACATGCTACAGTGATAAGATAAAGAGCCGGGCGCGGTGGCTCACACCTGTAATCCCAGCACTTTGGGAGGCTGAGGCGGGTGGATCAAGAAATCGAGACCATCCTGGTCAACATGGTGAAATCCCATCTCTACTAAAAATACAAAACATTAGCTGGGCATGGTGGTGCGTGCCTGTAATCCCAGCTACTCAGGAGGCTGAGGCAGGAGAATTGCCTGAACCCAGGAAGTAGAGGCTGCGGTGAGCCAAGATCGCACCATTGCACTCCAGCCTGGGTAACAAGAGTGAAACTCCGTCTCAAAAAAAAAAAGAAAAAAAAGATAAAGAAACTGTGTCAAAAACACTCTGTATTGCCATGGATACTCCTCAGAGTAAGTCCCACTAATCACAATCTCTCTCTCCGTCATTGTTTTGTTTGTGTGTACATCTTTTATAACTCACATGTCTTCGATGGCTCTACCAATGACGACGCCTGTCAGCTCATCTGGACAGGGACTAAATGACAAACATGTTCAGAATCAGACACAATGTGTATTTCTAAATATTTTGCATCAAATAGTCACAGTTACGCTATGAGTTATCCCTGGTTGCGCTTTAAATAGTCACATGTACGTATACCACCACAATGACCTGGTATGGCATTTTTAAAATTAGAAACGAGGCTTTATATGCCAACAGTAAGTAGTTTAGGCAGTGAACATAGCAATGCATCCAGATCAAGTGATTGTATCTTCACCAAAATGTATAACAGCCTTTTCGAAGGCACTGAATTCCAGTTCAACTTTCATTTGTAAGTCCCCCTTCTTATAATCCCATCTGAATTCCTGATTCTCAATCACCTCGAAACACCTCCTCACTTTTCAGCCATCCTAGTCTTTCCTTCCCAAGAGTTAGGGTCAAGTAGCCACAGGCCTCAAGCGAGGGCTCCATCCCATGTGATGATGGGTACGGGCTCAGGCAGTCAGCCTCACATAGTGCCAGAGCTCTGGAGGGTGGGGGAATACTTCCAGAGCTATTATCTCTCTTCTGTGTGTTTTTTTCTTTTTTTCTGGGGGTTCTGTGCCCTTTGTCCACTGCTGTCTCCATCTGCTCCAAGCAGGATTCGCCTCTCCCTTGATCCACCCTACTAGTACAGTCTGATTCCCACAAAAAAGAAAGGTAGTCAACACTAACATAAAAAGCCTCCCTCTATGAGTTCGTCCACATTTCTTACCTCTTTCTAAAAACAGAAGAATATTTTTCACAAAGCTCACCCTGAGAAGACACTAAAAACAGTTTCAAGGGAACTCCTTGTTCCCATGGATGCTCGTGACAGTGAATAGCCCAAATCTCAATCTCTCTACACATTGTGCATATGAATGCATGTATGTGTGTATTCATATACACATCTTTACTTGTATAATTGTATTCCTTTAGTTCATATGTTGCACTGACTAGTCGACAAGAAGATATCCTTTCAATTCACACACAGGGCAGTGCCAAAGAACTTAAAACATACATAGTAAGACAACATGTAATGTCTCAGCCTTAACGTTTTCAGTTAAAAATAGTCCCAATTACTTTTCAACCTGTGAACTGCTTGATCCTTACAGTTCTTTACATAATTTACACCATACTTTACATAATTATAGCACACATTTTACACTTATCCGAGACTCAATGACTCAAGATTTAACTGAATTCTCTACCACTGAAGATGACCAATGCTTGGCAGCCTTTTGAGGGTGAATTTCTTTTAAATTCAACTCCACTGTGCAGGCAGTCAGCCTGCTAATCACATCTGAGGACCCACTTCCTGGATGCCTCTGTCACCTCCTTCCTTTGGCCCATCACGCTAGTCTTTCCTGTCCATGAGACACAGGCAAGTGGCTGTGGGCTTAAGGAAAGGCAGCATCCAATGAGGCGGTGGACTTGGGGTTGGCTCTGGGCTCCAGCCTCACATGTGGACAGAGCTCTGGAGGGTGAGGGACAAGTCCACATTCCATTAGCTCTGTTCTTTTCTGCCAAGGGTTTCTCGGCCCCTTGTCAGCCGCTATCCCCATGTTGCAAATAGGATTCTCTCCCTGGTAGGGCCACTCTGTTAGGCTCTTGAACTCAGAAAATCTGAGTCCCTGAAGAAACTGCTTACTATCAACTAAGGGTAACAAATAAACTAACAGGAAGAAGCAACTCTCCTATGACCTCTCCTCTTTATACAACTCCATCAAAGACAGATGCAAAGTTACCCACAAATGCTACAATGTGAACAACTGGAAACCCTGTTTAAAAACATTCTTTACGGCCATGCAGTCTCCTGAGAGTAAATTCCACAAATGCCCATCTGTCTCCTTGGTCTATGTTTCCATTGTGTGCATGAGATTATTTGTAGATGTGTGTTGACAGAAGTGTGTATGGATGGATGCACGGATAGATGGACAGATGGATATATTTATGTGCCTGTGTGTGTGTACAGTTCCATGCACACTTATGCACATGTATGTCTTTATTCTTCTAATTATAACTCACCTTTCATTGGTAGGTGCCTCCTGACTTACTCCTGCCAATTCATTTGTGTGTGAACTAGGGATGATGAAAGGACACAGTCAAACAGGAGACACAACTCTAAATTTACTTTTCTGGCAAAACTAGCTTTCATTACTCTACATATAAACCGGATAATTTCTGACTATTCATGTATATAGCACTATTTGGATCTGAAATGTCAACTTTTTTTTTTATTAGAAATGAGGATATACATGATGGATACCAAAAACTCAACCTACGGAAAATAGTAATGCTTCCCGATTTAACTAAACCTCTTTATTAGACCTCAGTCCCAGTGTGTGACACCCTTTGTGGTGGCAGTTATTTCAAACTCAGCTCCAGTTTGTAGGTAGTCAGCCCTCTTATTCCATTGAATGTCCTGCTTCAAAGACCCTCCATTAGCTCCTTAATTTCAGCCAGCATGGTTGTCCCTCTTGCCCCTCAAAAAGGGTCAGGTTACTAGATGTCTCACACTGGGGCACCATCCAGTATGATGGGGATTAGAGGTTTGCAGCACCAGCCTGATGGTGGCAGAGCTGTGGAGAGTGGAGAACACCTCCAAGGCTCTTAGCTCTGCTCCTTTCTGCTGAGGGCTTCACCGTACTGTGACTCCTCATACCGCCCCCGCATTTCAAATAGGATCCTCTCCTCCCTCTTCCCACTCTGGTATATCTCATACACAGCAAATCTGAGTTTCCAGGTATTTGCTTACTCCTAACTAAGGGTGACAAGACAGTAACACAGGGAGGCCTCCCTCTATAGTGTTTTTCTCTCTCTTTTTTTTTTTTAACAACTGTAAAAATGTAGTAGTTTGCCTGTACCTGCCACAGTGAGAAGATAAAGAAACTGTGTCAAAGACACTCTGTATTGCCATGGACACTCCTCAGAGTTAAGTCCCACTAATCTCAGTCTCTCTGTCATTGTTTTGTTTGTGTGTGTGTTTGTGTGTACATCTTTTATAACTCACATGTCTTCAGTGGCTCTATCAACAATGTCTTCTGCCAGCTTATCCGGATGGGCACTAAAGGACAAATATGCTCAGAGTCAGACACAATGTGTAATTCTAAATGTTTTACATCAAAAAGCTACAGTTACTCTATGAGTTATTCCCTGGTTATACTTTAAGTGTTCACATATCTCCTAATTTTTTAATGATCACCATTCTAACTGGTGTGAGATGGTATCTCAATGTGGTTTTGATTTGCATTTCTCTAATTACCAGTGATGCTGACTTTATTTTCATATGTTTGTTGGCTGCATAAATGTCTTCTTTTGAGTAGTGTCTGTTCGTGTCCTTTGTCCACTTTTTGATGGGGTTATTTGTTTTCTTCTTGTAAATTTGTTTAAGTTCTTTGTATATTCTGGTTATTAAGGCCTTTGTCAGATGGGTAGATTACAAAAATTTTTTCCCATTATGTTGGTTGCCAGTTCACTGTAATCATAGTTTCTACACTGTTGGTGGGAGGGTCGGAGTGTAAATTAGTTCAACCATTGTGGAAGACAGTGTGGCAATTCCTCAAGGATCTAGAAACAGAAATACCATTTGACCCAGCAATCCCATTACTGGGTATATACCCAAAAGATTGTAAAACATTCAACTGTAAAGACACATGCACATGTATGTTTATTGCAGCACTGTTCACAATAGCAAAGACTGGGAACCAACCCAAATGCCCATCAAAAATAGACTGGATAAAGAAAATGTGGCACATATATACCATAGGATACTATGCAGCCATAAAAAAGGATGAATTCATGTCCTTTGCAGGGACATGGATGAAGCTGGAAACCATCATTCTCAGCAAACAGGCACAAGAACAGAAAACCAAACAATGCATGCTCTCACTCATAAGTGGGTGTTGGACAATGAGAACACATGGACACAGGGAGGGGAACATCACACACCAGGGCACGTCAGGGGGGTGGGGACATTAGGGGAGGGGTTAGCAGGGGGTGGAGAGATTGGGTAGGGATAGCATTAGGAGAAATAGCTAAAGTAGATGATGGGGCGATGGATGCGGCAAACCACCGTGGCACGCGTACACCTATGTAACAAACCTGCATGTTTTGCACATGTACCCTAGAACTTAAAGAATAATAATAATAACAAAGAAATGTTAAAAAATAGAGTACTTTGGAGTAAAACTAAACTAAAATAAAGTAAAACTTCATATGTAAATCACTAAATTGACCTGGCATGGGGATTTTTTACTTTAGATATGAGGTTTTATATGCCAAGAGCGAATATCTTAGTCTCTGAACATAGCAGCACTTCCAGATTAAGTGACTCTAACGTCACCAAAATTTGTAACAGACTTTATCAAGGACATTTAATTACAGTTCAACTTTCATTTGTAAGTCTCCCTTCTTATTATCCCATCTAAATTCCTCATTCTCAATCACCTCCAACCACCTCCTCATATTTCACCAATCCTAGTAGTCTTTCCTGCCCAAGAGTTAGGGTTAAGTAGACGCAGGCCTCAAGCAAGGGCTCCGTCCCATGTGATGATGGGTATGGGCTCAAGCAGTCAGCCTCACAGAGTGCCAGAGTTCTGGAGGGTGGGGGAATACTTCCAGGGCTATTATCTGTAATTTGGGCTGTTTATTTTTGTTTTTTGTTTTTTTTTGCTGGGGGTTCTGTGTCCCCTTTGTCCACTGCTATCGCCTTCTGGTTCCAAGCAGGATTCACTTGTCTCTTGATTCACACTACTAGTACAGTCTCATTCCCACACAAAAGAAAGGTGGTAAACACTAAAGTCTCCCTCTATGAGTTCTTCCACGTTTTCCTATCTTATTGCAAAAAACAAAAGAATATTCTTGGGCCGGGCGCGGTGGCTCAAGCCTGTAATCCTAGCACTTTGGGAGGCCGAGGCGGGTGGATCACGAGGTCAAGAGATCAAGACCATCCTGGTCAACATGGTGAAACCCCATCTCTACTAAAACTACAAAAAATTAGC
>NW_016107460.1:887057-906201 GCF_001604975.1 Cebus imitator | reverse complement strand
GTGTGTACAGTTCCATGCACACTTATGCACATGTATGTCTTTATTCTTCTAATTATAACTCACCTTTCATTGGTAGGTGCCTCCTGACTTACTCCTGCCAATTCATTTGTGTGTGAACTAGGGATGATGAAAGGACACAGTCAAACAGGAGACACAACTCTAAATTTACTTTTCTGGCAAAACTAGCTTTCAGTACTCTACATATAAACCGGATAATTTCTGACTATTCATGTATATAGCACTGTTTGGATCTGAAATGTCATTTTTTAATTAGAAATGAGGATTTCTTTGATGGCTGCAACATTTTAAGCTGGAGAAAATAGTAATGCTTCCTGATTTAACTAAACCTCTTTATTAGACCTCAGTCCCAATGTGTGACACCCTTTGTGGTGGCAGTTATTTCCAACTCAACTCCAGTTTGTAGGTAGTCAGCCCTCTTATTCCATTGAATGTCCTGCTTCAAAACCCTCCATTAGCTCCTTACATTCACCCACCATGGTGGTTCCTCTTGACCCTCAAAAAGGGTCAAATAACTAAAGGTCTGACACAGGGACACAATCCAGCATGACAGTGATTTGAGGTTTGCAGCACCAGCCTCTATGGTGGTAGAGTTCTGTAGGGTAAAGAACACCTCCAAGGCTGTTAGCTCTGATCCTTTCTGCTGAGGGCTTCACAGTACCCTCACTATTCCTACCTCATTCTTCCTGCAAACAGGAATGTCTCTTCTCTTGGCCCACTCTAGTATGGCTCATACACAGAAAATCTGAGTTTCCAAGGCATTTACCTGCTACTCAGGGTGACAAGACAGTAACAGATGGAAGCCTCCCTGTTTACTCTGTTTCTCTTTTTTCCAAAATAACTATAAAAATGTGGACATTTACCTATATATGCTACAGTGAGAAGATAAAGAAACTGTGTCAAAGACACTGTGTACTGCCATGGACACTCCTCAGAGTAAATCCCATTAATCTCAATCTCTTTCTCTGTCATTGTTTTGTGTGTGTTTTTGTATGTACATCTTTTATAACTCACATGTCTTCAGCGGCACTATCAGTGATGACTCCTGCCAGCTCCTTCAGATGGGGACTAAAGGACAAATATGGTCAGAGTCAGATACTATGTGTAATTCTAAATGTTTTGCATCAAATAGCTAGTTACTCTATGAGTTATTCTCTGGTTACAGTTTAAATATTCACATGTATGTATATCACTAAATGCACCTGATATGGCATGTTTTCAATTAGAAATGAGGTGTTTTACGTCAACAGTGAATATCTTAGGTTTTGTACATAGCAATGCGTCCAGATTAAGTGACATATCATCACGTCAATGTGTCACACCTTTTTCCAAGTACAGTTAATTCCAGTTCAACTTTAGTTTGTAAGTCCCCTTCTTATAAACCCATCTGAATTCCTCACTCTCAATCACCTCCTCACTTTTCACCCATTTAGTTGTCTTTCCTGCCCAAAAGTCAGGGCCCAGTGGCTGCTGGCCTCAAACAAGGGCTCTATCCAATGTCATGATGGGTATAGGCCCAGGGAGTCAGCCTCGCGGTGGCAGGGCTCTGGAGGCTGAGAAATACTTTCAAGGCTATTAGCTCTGTTCTTTGTTCTGCTGCTATCTCCTCTGGCTCCAAGCAGGATTTGCTTCTTTTTTGGTCCTCACTACTAGAGCAGTCTCATTCCCACAGAAACAACAGGCGGCAAACACTAACATAGCAAGCCTCCCTCTACGAGTTCTTCCCCATTTTCCTACCTCCATCCAAAAGACAAAAGAATATTTTGTACAGAAGCTGATCCTGAGAGGACTCTTGACATAGTTTCAAGGGAGCTATTAGTTCCTATGTATGTTCATGGCAGTCAATAGCCGGACCTCAATCTTGCTGTGTATGATGCATGTATGTGTGTGTTCATATATGCATATTTATGCATAATTTTATTCCTTTATATCACATGTTACATTGGCCAGTCTACCAGAAGATCCTCTTTCAATTCACATAGAGGGCAGGGTCAAAGAATTTAAAACATTGTGCTCGCTTCGACAGCACATATACTAAAAAAGAATTTAAAACATACATAGTTAGTCAACATGCAACTTCGTAGACTTAATGTTTTCAGTTCTAAATAGTTCCAATTACTTTTCAACCTGTAAACGGCTTGACCCTTACATAAGCCATGTGTGTATTTGGTTATTTGGAATCTGCCATGACATATTCCCTACACATCATACATTGTAGCATACATATGATTGTAGCATACATTTTAGACCTATCCAAGACTCACTGACTCAAGATTTAACTAACACTCTCTACCACTGAAGCTGACCAATACATGACAGCCTTTAGTGGGTGAATTTCTTTTAAAATTGTTATAAAAGAACTAAGGGTGACAAATACAGAAGCAGGAAGACGCAGTTCTCCTATGACTTGCTCCTCTGAATATAACTCCAACAAAAAGAGATGTCACGTTATCTACAAATGCTACAATGAGAAGAATTGGAAACCCTGTTATAAAACACTGTATGGCCATGCAGGCTCCTGAGAGTAAATTCCACAAATGTCCATCTGTCTCCTTGTTTTATGTTTCCTTGCGTGTATGGGCTTGTTTGTGTAGGTATATTGAAAGAAGTCTGTGCGGATGGATGCATGGATGGATGTATTTGTTTCTGTGCCTGTGTGTGTATGTATATGTGTGTCTTTATCTTTTTATAACTCACCTTTCGTTGATAGGTACCTCCTGGGTTGCTCCTCTCAATTCATTTGTGTGTGGACTAGAGGACGATAAAAGAACAGTTAGACAGAAGACATAATTCTAAATTTACTTTTTTGGAAAAACTAGCTTTCATTGCTTCCATGACTCTACACATAAACCAGTTTATTTTGGACTATTCATGTGTATTCAACTATTTTAATCCAGAATGTAACTTTTTTTAATTAAACATGAGGATTTATATGGTGGCAACCAACATCTTAGGCTGGGGATAATATGAATGCTCCCTGATTTAAGTAAAACCTCTGTATTATGCCCTCAGTCCCAGTGTGTGATAGCCTTTGTTGTGGCAGTTATTTCAAACTCAGCTCCAGTTTGCACATAGTCAGTCCTCGTATTCTACTCGATGTCGTGCTTTGAAGGCCCTCTAACACCTCCTTACCTGATCGTCTCTCCTGTTCCTCAAGCAGGATAAAGTAACTGCAGGTCTGAGTCAAGGGCACAGTCTGATATCATGGTATTTGGAGTTTGGAACATCACCCTCCATTGTGGCAGAGTTCTGAAGGGTGGAAAACATTTCTAGGGCTGTTACCCTTTTTCTTTTCCCCTTAAGTTTTCATTACTCTCTGTCCCCTGCTATCCTTTCTGTTTCCAAATAGGATTCTCTGCTCTCTTCAGCCAATGTAGTAAGTCTCACATATAAGCAGTCTGAATTTTTTTTTTTTTTTTTTTTGATATGAAGTCTTGCTCCATCACCCAGGCTGGAGTGCAGTGGCACGATCTCTGCTCACTGCAACCTCTGTCTCCTGGGTTCAAGTCATTCTCCTGCCTCAGCCTCCTGAGTAACTGGGATTACAGGTGCCCGCCACCACACCTGGCTAATTTTTATATTTTTAGTAGAGACGGGGTTTCGCCATCTTGGCCAGGCTGGTCTCAAACTCCTAACCTTTTGATCCACCCATCTCAGCTTCCCAAAGTCCTGGGATTACAAGCGCTAGCCACCATGCCTGGCCCTGAAAATTTGTTTTAGTTGTTACTCAGAGTATCAAACAGATTAGCAGGAAAAATCATTCCTCTTATGATGTGGTTGTCTTTTATCTAAATTCATTAAAAAAGACATAAAGGCACCTTCCTATCCTATAGTGAGGTCACTTAGAAACAAGTGTCAAAGCGCTTTGTATTGCCATTAATGCTCTTGAATGTGAACTTCCCTAATCTCAGCCTTTATGTCTCTCTGCAGTACCTGTGGGTGTATACCTTGATTTAATATATATATATAAACGGTATATAATTGTTTCCACCTATGTTCATATACCCTTATATCGATATTGGTTTACTTCTGTCTCACAGTTCACTGCTATCTCCATTCCAGGGTACTGGTTTGAATTTAGACACAGCAGTGCTACAAAATTTAAAGAAATATACATATAGCCCAACATCAATATGACTTCCTAGACTTCACTCTCTGGTTTGAATCACTCACAAGTGATGTTTAGTTCTTAACAACTGAACGAAACACAAAGTAAGCATTTGGTGGTTTACTTTATTTCAATTCAGCTGCAGTTTCTATGTACAAATACCCTTAATCTCTTCTCATTTCCTGATACTAAAATCCCTTCCTCAAAGCCTTCTTTTCACCATTATCGATGTCTTCTCTGCTCTCACACAGGGTCAAGAAACTGCTCCATTCAACGTGATGATGGGTGTGGGTTTGGAGTGTTAGCCTCACATGGTGGTGGAGCTCTGGAGGGTGAGGAACCCTTCCATGGCCATTAGCTATTTTCTTTCCTCCTAAGGGCTCCGCTGCTTCCTGGCCACTAACTTCCTCCTTCACATAGGATTCTCTCCTCCTTTGGCCCACTCTACTATCTCTCCTACACAGGAAATCTGACTTCCCTAAGTATTTGTCTGCTACTAAGGGTAACAAGGTAATAATAGGAAGTTTCCCTCTTTTGACCCGTTCCTCTTTATCCAATTTAATCAAAAAGTTGGATAAGGGACCTGCAGAGCCTATAGTGAAGAGATTCAGAAACAGTGTCAAAGACATTCTGTATAGCCATGGACGATCCTGAGAGTAAAGAACATAATCATCTCCATCTCTCTCTTTGTTATTCTCTCTCTCCTCGTGTGTGTGTGTGTGTCTAGATAAACAGAGTAGGTATATCTGCATATATATTTCTTTACATATTTGTATATATCTATTTTTTTTTTTTTGAGTTGGGGTCTTGTTCTGTCACCAGGCTGGAGTGCAGTGGCGTGATCTCGGCTCACTGCAACCTCTGCCTCCCAGGTTCAATTCTCCTGCCTCAGCCTCCTGAGTAGCTGGGACTACAGGTTATGCCACCATGCCCAACTAATTTTTGTATTTTTAGTAGAGATGGGGTTTCACCATGTTGGCCAGGATGGTCTCGATCTCTTGACCTCATGATCTGCCCACCTCGGCCTCCCAAAGTGCTGAGATTACAAGCGTGAGCCACCACACCTGGCCTTGTGTACCTATATTTTATAACTCACATTTCGTTGGTGGTTTCATCATACATTACTGATGTCAATTCATTTTCATATGGGCTAAATGAATATACAAGTAGATATTTGGACACACATGTAGTTCTAAACTTACTTTTTGGATCAAACAGCTACAATTACTCTACAATATATGATCTGGTTGATATTTAAATATTCATGTGTATATCACTAATTCGAACTAGGTATATCTTTTTTTTTTAATGCAGCTGTATATGGCAATAATGGACATTGCAGATCTATGAAAACAGTAATGCATTCAGAGTGAAGTTACTATAATTCTAATGATGTGATGACTTTTTTGGTGGTCTTTCCTTCCCTCTCTCCTGTCCTTTCCTCTCTTCTCTCTTCTCTCCACTCTTTTTCTTTCTCTCTGTCCCTCATCTCGCTGTCACCCAGGCTGGAGCGCACTGGCATGATCTCAGCTGGCTGCAACCTCCGCCTCCCAGCCTCAAGCAATTCTCATGCTTCAGCCACCTGAATATTTGGGATTGCAGGGACGCACCACCACACCTGGTTAATATTTGTATTTTTAGTAGAGACAGGGTTTCTCCATGTTGGCCAAGCTGGTCAAAAATTCCTGGCCTCAAGTGATCCACCTGTCTTAGGCTCCCAAAGTGCTGGGATTACAGATGTAAGCCGGTGACATTTATTTAAAATTTAACTGCAGTCTGTAAGGAAACATGCCTCTTACCCCAATCTAAATTCTTGATTTCTAAGTCCCTCTGTCACTTCCTTACTTTCACCCATCACGGCTGTCTTTCTTCCCCAGAAGATATAATCATGTAGCTGTAGGCCTGCGTCAGAAACTCCCTACAAAATGATTGTGGGTTTGGGTTTGCTTCGGGGCACCAGCCTCGCATGGTAGTAGAGCTCTAGAGGGTGAGGAACACATTGAGGTTTCATGAACTCTGTTCCTTTAGCTGAGTGCTTCACTCCTCCTTGTCACCTGTTACCTCTCCATTGCTCCAAATAGGATTTTCTTTCCCTTTGGCTCACTCTAGCAGTAGTAGAGTCTCATAAATGGGAAACCTGAGAGGTTCCTAAGAGATTGGATACTACTAACTTGGAGTGACAAATATAGGAAGAAGCATCCCTTTACCAACTTGTTTCTCTTTTATCCAATTTGATCTGAAAAAAATTAAAAAATATAACAGATAGCTGTGTCTCAGTCAATTACAGCAGCTGAGCTTCAGTCAACTGCAAGTGGCCAATTGCTTCAAATAAGACAAGAACATCTATATGTAACCAGCTGTAACCAATCATGCTGTTTCTGCATCTCACTTCCATCTTCTGTCCATAATGCTGTCTGGTCCCATTGCCAGCTTGCAGTTCTTAGAACTTGTTCTGGTTCTAAAAGCTTCCTAACTCACAATTCAGTCTCGCACTATTAAACTCTGTTAAATTTACTTTGTCTACAGTTTTTCCTTTTTGCAACCCAGAGGAGCTGCCTGGTCAGTATTTCATGGTTCCTGAGACTCTCTACCCTGGGGCACATCACTTCCCTTCATTTTAAACTTAGAACTACACAGCTTAAGTCCTAGGTTTCAACGAGACTGACTTTTTAATTCCTTGCCCAAACCAGGACACTTCTGAAAGTGAAAAGTAGGTGCTATTAATAATTATGTTGCAAGAACAGCAGCAGACTGAGATTGTCCTTCAGTCCTTACCCAATACAAATGACCAGACAGAGTAGCCAACAGCCACAAGAAATTTAAGTTCACAAGCCAACATGATTAAACACCTGAGGAATACAACGACTGAAAAAGAAATACAATAAGCTGAACAATAGCATACCAACTGTAGCAAAACTACTGGAACATACTGACCAAGATTTTAAAGTAAGCATGACAAATATTCTTAAGGATATGAGGATACAAAAGAAGAATAAAAAGAAAAAACAAGAGAAAACATTAACTGTAAAAGTATAGCTGTCAAAAAATATAAATTGTTGAGGGATAAATATTAGTTTGGATACATGTGAAAAGCTAATTAATTTAGAGTTAGAAGATTAGATTGAGAAACCCAGAAAATAGTAAAGAAGAATAAATAGAACATACCAAAGACAAGACTAATGTTATGGAGGATAAAAACAGATATCTAACATCCAGATTATGGAGATCTAAGGAAAAATGAAAACTAACAATGCAAAAGAAAATGTGAAAATTTATGATGATAAATTTCCCAGAATTCAAGAAGAAATAAATCAACTGTAAGGAACTAATGGAGATAAGCAGAAAATTCTAACCGCTTCTAGAAAGATCAAAGAACCTATGAGGGAACAAGGACAGACTGACATCATAGTTCTCTATACTAAAGAAATACATTTTGTTTGAGGACCAAACAGGGAACATGATGAAAACAGACCACATATTTGGCCATAAAAAAAGCTTCCACAGGATCAATATCATATTGGTGTTCTCTGAATAGACTGTAATATGATTAGTTATTAAAAATCCCCACATTTGAAACTAAATTACACATTACTAAATAACTCTTACGTTAAAAAGGAAATCATAAAAGATTTTAAACACTAACAACTGATTGATAATAACATGACAAAGTTTGTAGAACACAGTGAAGCAGTATTTAGAAGAAAATGTACAGATATATAAACATTAATAAGAAGTTAAGACGGTTAAAAGCAAAGAGTACACATTTAAGTAAAGAGGGTGGAAAAGCAAAGGGCAAACTCTATGAAGTAATGAGGAAGCAAAACATAAGGAGGTAAGCATAAATCACTGAACTGGAGAAGAAAAAAACATCGGGAAGATTAACAAGACAAAACTATGTCTCTTTCAAAAGATTACTACAATAGACCTGTGGCAATAATAATCAAGAACAAAAAGAGTGAATATTCAAATAAAATATACAAGAAAGGAGCATAACTATAACATGACTAAAATTTTTCATAATGAGATTATATTCAATTATATGCTAATAAATATGAAAACTTAGATGAAATGGAAAAATTCCTAGACAAATATAAAACACTAACATTAGTGCAAGAAAAGATACTTATACAGAAATAGAATGCTCAATTAAGTAACAACAACAACAAAAAAATCAACCTAGTATTTAAAGCCCTCCCCTCTCCCAAACACCACAGGATTCACATAGGTATTTTTCAAATTTTTTTAGAATATTGATATACTTACTACAAGATCTATGTCAAATATAAAGTTTCCATGAATAATGTATTTAATCTTGCTCTACAGTGGTAATAAAAAAAGGTGTAGTGATGGCATAAGTATCAATGTAGTAAATAATTGAGCTCAGATATAAACCCACGTAGATATATGTAATTGATGATGATTACATAAACAAGGGAAAAGGATGACCTCACTTCCAGGGAGGGCATTAATCTATTCACCTCTCAAACACCTTCCATTAGGCCCCACCTCCAACATTAGGGATCAAATTTTAACATGAGGTTTGGGGGTACAAACACTCAAACTATAGCACCATGTTTTTTAATGTTACTAGAAAGACTGAATTATTGCCAAATTGTTTACAAATGTAAAATAATCACATTGAAAAATAAACATAATTTTTAAAGAAATTTAATTAACTTATTCCAAAATATAAAATATTCAAAAAGAACACATGTAACTTAACAAGACAAATATAAGAACACTAGTGGAAAAATGGGCTAAATTCATGAATGGACCATTTCAGAAGAAATCCCAAATGTTCTAAGCATATAAACTGAGCCTGAAACTCACAACTTATCACATAAATGCAAAGTAAAACATAATGCAATATGTTACCATTTATTAGACTGGTGACACAAAGTTAAAAGTTTGATTATGTCAAGTGCTGCTGTGAATGTGTATGTGTGGGAACCATCATCCACTGTTGAAGAGATGCAGACTGGTGTAACCATTGTGAGAGCAATAGGCGGTGTTCAGTCAAATGCAAAATATGCAATCCCACGGCCCATCAAATCCTGCTTCATATTCCTACAGAAATACTCAAATACGTCTATAGGGGTCTGGCATAAGGATAATCATTTTGTAGCACTCTTTATGAAGGCAAATGGTAGGAAGCAATATATGTGTTCCTCACTAGGGGAGACATGCCATTGAATTTTTCATGCAAGTTAAAAGCAACAACTAAAGGTATACACAAGAAGAATCTTATGTTACTGAGCCAAAAACTAACAAAATTAGATACAACTTAATACCATTTAAGTAAATTTAAAAAGAAACACATATAGGCAAAACAACAATATATAGTTTACCAGGACACATATAAATGTATATACTGTATATTAAACATATTAAAATTGTTGCCTAAATGTAGCTACCTATATATGTCAATATGTATATCTATACTCTCATCTATATACTAAAAAGGCCTATAGGTGGCAATGAGCCAATAGCAATGAGCATACCAAATGTACAAATAGTTTCTAAAAGGAATCAAGGTCTTGGGTAAATGGCTGATTCCAGGGCTGGGGAAATGCTCAAAATGTGACAGGGACATGGCAAGTCAAGCGGACACAGGATCTAGATTTCAAGGAGTCCCACTGGCCAAATATGGGACCATTTAAACATCAAAATAAATAATGATAGAAATGGATTGTAATTCATTGAAATAAAACAAGAATTTATAAGTTAACGGTAATAATAAATAAATAGGAGTAGGAATAGCTCTTCCTTATAATAGAATGATACTTATTAAAAGGAAAAGAAATAGTTTTTAAAAAATCACCATTTTGTAACCATCATAGTTATAACTGATTCACATAAAAATCAATGGATGCTAAAACTAGTGCATGAAAGTTTTATGTGCAACAGGATTCTGAACATTGCAGATAGTTTTAACATAGACTGAAAGTATCTCCCCCAAATTGGATATTAATTATAAACTGAATAATATTAACTTGTTAGTGAATAAATCTGGCATTATCTCTCAACCACAATAGAGATATTAATCATAAAACAGTATAATATTTACTAGGGGAGTTACTTGATCTGAAAGTGGTATTCTATCCTTTCAAAGGCCATGAAATTTTTTTCTGCCATCGTATATAAAAGATGTAATATTCTAAGCGCTTGAATTTAGGTTGTCTCTGAAGAGTCTGATGAATAATCTTGACAATAAGAAAGTCAATGCTGAGATTTTAGAGTGAATAGACATTTTTAATCTCAAAATCTACTTTTTGTTAACTAAATCACCCCTCTCACATTTCTTAGACATCTAAAAGTAGCTGTTAGACCTATTAAGTCCTCTGGATGAAAACTGAAATGTTTGGAGACTCCGTCTTTGCATCATCTTCCTATATCCCACTTTTAAACATTTTTTTTCCACTGAAAATTATTCTTCAAATGAACTTATAGATATCACACATGCCCAGTAAACTTCAAATCTGCAAGTGATGAATAGATAAACCGCACAGGAAACACTTTTGACAAACATACCAGCGTCTCCTTTTGTAGAATCCTTGGGCCATATTAAGGGTATTGCTAAGCTGGCATCTCACAAAGTGTATAGAATAAACCACCCATTTGGGAAGACATTAAAAGGGAATACTAACAACAGCCAACTTGTTTTATTTAATTTGTGTAAAATTAATTCCAAATATAAAAAAATTTGGTGAATATATTTATAATCTTAGGATAGTAAAGAACTTTGAGTATAACACAAATAGCATTAGTCATTAAAGTACTAATTATATTTGAACACATGAAGCTTATTGTAAAGCTCTATGTGAGGTTGCTATATTTTACCTTAAACATCAAATGCAAAAACTTATTAGAGATTTGCCACATAAAACTGTCATGTGACCAATTTATTTGAACAACAAAATTTCTTGAATCTAAACGATAAGGTAAATATGACTTAGTTCACTTAAGATTTAACTTTTTAGGAAGAATTTTAGAATCGGTGTCCAGAAAACTATTTTCCTATGAATAAATTCTGAGACTGAATTTCACAAATCTGAATTCCCCCAATCCCCAATATATATTATGACATCACTTTTCATTGTTGGCTCCAGCACAGATTTCTGATGTCATTGAGATCAGTGCAAAGGATTTAAAGGCAAATAGTAAGAAACAGGCCGGGCACGGTGGCTCACGCCTGTAATCCCAGCACTTTGGGAGGCCGAGGCGGGTGGATCACGAGGTCAACAGATCGAGACCATCCTGGTCAACATGGTGAAACCCCGTCTCTACTAAAAATACAAAACATTAGCTGGGCATGGTGGCGTGTGCCTGTAATCCCAGCTACTCAGGAGTTTGAGGCAGGAGAATTGCCTGAACCCAGGAGGCGGAGGTTGCGGTGAGCCGAGATCGCGCCATTGCACTCCAGCCTGGGTAACAAGAGCGAAACTCCGACTCAAAAAAAAAAAAAAGAATAGTAAGAAACAACATAAATTTATACACTATTTTTTTTTTTTGGTTCAAATTTGCTATGATTGTGTTACAAACTACAATGTGTTGTCCCTTTAAAATTCTCATGTAAATGTGTTATTTGGAACCTCGTACTTCATTTTTCTCTAGAATGAAGTTTCTATGTGTTGGTAATAAAAATTGTTTAGGACTTTCCAAGAAGTTAAATGAATCAAGATTTAAATACAATCCTTTATTACTGAACCTGATCATCATGTGTGACAGCAAATTGAACTTAAATTTACTTCAAATTCATGTTCCATTTGTACACACACATTGTTCTTGCTCATTTTGATTTCCTAATTCTCAAGTCCTTCTACCACTTGCATGCTCTTCATGAGTCACAGATATCTTTTATTCCCCTCAAATAGGATCAAGTGACCAAACCTGAGGCAGGGGCTCCGTCCAATGTGATGATGGCTTTGGGTTTGGGGGCACAAGCTCTGTAGGGTGAGGGATAGACACAGGGTCTCTTAGCTCCTTTCCTTTTGCTGAGGGCTCCTCTGCTGCCTGTGCAACACTACCACCGTCTTTCTCTAAGTAGGATTCTCTCCTCTCTTGGATCGCTGTTGATAGAATCTCATACACAGGCTTTCTGATAGTTTCCTAAGGGCTTTGACTGCTAATTACTAAAGGTCACAAACAAGCTTTGAGCACCAAGTGTCCCTCTTCTGATCTGATCTTATATTTTCCACTTAGGTTCAAAAACAATGTTACCTAAAGAGCTTATGGTCTCATGGAAAGCTCTTATTGCCATTGATGCTCCCTGTATTTTCTACCTGTTAGATCAGTCAACTCACCCATTGTTGTCATTGTTGTCAGAACATACAGTAGAAGCTGTTGATGAATCCATAATTCTACCAAAGAGTAAAAAAACACATACAAAAAATAAAGTCAGATATTTTGGAAGAAGAGCCTGGGGTCAGTTCAGCCGAAAGAATGACACAAGTCTCAGGTCTTGTGTCATCGGTACAAGTTTCTCTAAGAAAGAGAAATTTATTCAAGATCCTGTTAGCAGTTTCCTCTCCTGCTGCCTGTCGAGATTATGGCTTTTCCGTTTTTTTATTTTTTCATTTCGGAAAACGAAGTCTGTTAAATCAAATCTTTACCCAATTCCTGGCAAGTAACAAGGTTACTGCTATTTGGCCCTACACCCACTAGGTGTCCTCCAGTACTATGAAGATAAGGGGACTCCGTGAGGCCCCTGGGAGGGGAAACGAATGTCAATTAGTGATCTCTGCAGCTGGGTATAAGCAAGCTTTCCTGTCTGTGGGCCCCAGAGACCTCCATCTAGTTCCCCCACCAAAACTTTACATGATTCTAATTCTCCTGATGAGGATAAGAGGGCATTATTAGCCAACAGAGAGGGCAGAGGCTGGGATGGGACTCCCTTGCTCTGACACCCTCACCTCTAGGTCTTTACCTTACCTCGTATTGAGAACAATTGAGTATTGGGATAAGAACTCTGTGTCCATGGCATCCCGAAACAGAATCCTGGTGCTCTTGAGATTCTCGCAGAGTGGGAAATAAAACAAGCTGGGTTGAAGACTGCAGAGACTTAAAAACAGATGCTGTTCTGTCACACATACAGATACTCATTAACGATGAGGGAGAAGGGCATGGGGTAGAGGAGAATGTACCAAAACCAAAGACCCCAGGGTAATAACCTCAGAGCAGAGATGATCTCTCCAGTTATTTTTTTCTTTTTATGTAATGGAGGGGTTTCTTCTTATTTACCCTGATGAAGAAGGTTACATCAAGGGTTCAGCTTCCTTTGTGGATTAGAGGATAACCAGAGGGCTCAGTGTTTTCTAAACAATATTAAACTTGACTAGAATAGGCAAGGTTGATAGGACTGTGAGAAAACGAATAGTTGTACATTTAAAATACACTAATATTCTAGCTAGGAGAGAGAATTTTGAGTGTTTTTAAAGCAAAGAAATGGTAAATGTTTAAGGCAATGGATATGCTAATTACCATAATTTGATCATGATACAATGTATAAATGTACTGAAACATCACATTGTACCCCATAAATATGTTAAATTTATTGTGTCAACTAAAATTTTGATTATAAGAAAAAATAAACTTCAATTGTAAGAAAACAACCCAACTTTTAAAAAATGTGCAAAATATATGAACAGATACTTAACAAAGATTTGCAACTGGCAAATAAGCAAATGAAAGATGGTCATCATCACTAGCTATTAGAGGAATGTAGATTAAAACTACAATAAGAAACCACTAGATATCTATTAGAATATCTAAAATTAGAAAGCTGGAGCGTTGACAGAGATGGAGAGAAACGGAAACTCTCATACAATGCCAGGAATGTAAAATGCTAGATCCACTTTGGAAAAGAGTTTGGCAGTTTCTTAAGAAGTTAATTAGGTATTTTTGTTCCCAGCTCAACATGTAGAGAACTTGGAAGTCATCACTCCCATCTTCACAACAGGAAAAAAAGATAATCAAACTGAAAATCAACAACTTTTCTTAGATCTGTCAGAGAATAGAGGTCACAGGGCAAACCACTTGCTCAAAAACTAGGGAGATGGGTGACTACAGAAAATCACAGTTTACCTGACAGAAGCCACTAGAGCCAGTAATTGGTAGGAACACTTAAATGGCAATCAATAAATTACTGGTGGCTGAGTGTGGACTAGCTTGAGAGTTAAAAATTTGCTGGAGTCCTGTTTTGGGGACCCCTTAAACTTTCATGAATTTTACTTCCAGGAACCTACCAGGTTCTCATGATGAAGGCTGAAGAAAATATCCTCAGGCAAGGAAAAGGGAAAAGCAATCATTTCAAAATATGCCCTAATTGGGGGACAGAAAGAGTGAGTGGGTATAGCAACCATTTTGAAGTATGCCCAGGGCATTCTGTTCTCTGTGTAAAAGGCCTGCCCTAAAGAGAGACTGCTTTATCAGGGTCTTGTCTGACACAGGGGAAAAGCAATAAGACAACTCTAAACCCCTCTAATTTTCCTGCTGCACAAAAAAAGGAAGGGAAAAAAAGAAATAATTACTAATTCAATAGCATAAAAATTTATATCTATGTTTTTGTTTAAGAGTATGGTTTGGGATCTTCACTTAGATATTTCTTCTATTTGAGGTTAATTTTTCTGTATGATGTGAGGAAGAGATCTAACTTCATTCATTTGTATGTGGATATCTAGTTGTCCCAGCACCACTTGCTGAAGAGACTGTAGGTAACTTAGTAAAGATTATGAAAAACCATCAGCAAACATTAAACTTAGTGGTGAAAGTCTTAAAGCTTTTCTCCTAAGATGAGGAAAAAGACAAGAATGCCTGCTCTTGCTTTTACTATTCAACATTGTACTGGAGGTTCTAGTCAGGATAATTGAACCAAAAACAAAACAAGGCAAAACAAAGAAAAGAAATAAAAAGCATCTAGATTGGAATGGAAAAAACGGAACTATATTTTTTGGAGATAATCTTGTATGTAAAAAGTCTAAGGAATCCACAACAACAAACCTGCTGGAGTTAACAATTTAGTTCATGAAAGACACAAGATCAATGTGCAAAAATTGGTTATATTTAGAAATACTAGCAATTAGTAGCCTGAAATGAAATTAAGAAACTAGTTTTATTTGTAACAGCACTGAAAAACTAAGTAAGAATAAAACAAAAGAAATGTAAGACTGCAAAATATTATGGAAAGTGATTAAGTAAGACCTAAATAAATGGATACACATCGGGTACTCATTGAATGAAAAAAAACTGTTGAGATGACAATACTCCACAAATTGATCTACATAATCAGCTGAATTCCTATCAAAATCCTAGCTTTTCTTTTTGCAGAAATTGACTTGCTGATCCTAAAATTTGTTTGAAAATGCAAGGGACTCTGAATAACCAAAACAATCTTGAAGAACAATGAAGTTGCAGAGTCCACACTTTATTATTTCAAAACTTACGATAAAGCTATAGTGGTTAAAATAGTGTAGTACTAGAATAAGGATAGACATGTAGATCAATGGAATAGAATTGAGAGTCCAGAAGTAAATCCATACATTTAAAGTCAGTTGATTTTCCACAAGGGTACCAAGACCATACACACACACACACACACACACACACACACACACACACACAATCTAGAGGAGAAAATAATGTCAAAACTAAAGTCATCAGTCAACATAGAAGCCAGAGATGCCCTGGAAGTATGCCAAAACCAAAAACCTAGAGCTTTGTTAGTCAACATTTTGGCTCCCTTAGGTAGTAAATCAAAATTGGGGCAATCAATAGGAAAATTAAAACACTTTTGTTTTAAAAAGCTGGGAATGAGATGTCAGTAGGGGACTTTGAAATGCTCTGACACATCCTGACTGAGAATCTAGAATTTTTTCTGATTGACTAATAGGATTTGAACTGACAAAGTAGGGAACTGAATCTGAGAACGCCACATAAATCCAGGCACCAAAATCGGCTATATATTTAGTAGAAAAGACAAAGTTTGAAGGATATGACAAGTGAACCAATAAACAAATCCGTCTCTGCAGGCAGTAGTTTAAAACATTAATAATTTTATTAGGCTTCCCTAATGTTTTCTAATCAGCTTTACTCTTAATGCTGGTGAATTTATACCATACTTAACAGTCCAAGAAACCTCAAACTAATAAATCAAACTAGAATGGTTCCTGATTGGTACTACTTCCAGAGCCAAGCAGAAACCAAGCAAATCATCTCAATTTTGGTCTCTCAGGATATCCAAAGTTAAAGTTTAGACAAATGTGAGCTATATATAAAATTTAACAAAGAGTTGAAGGGTCAAACTGCTATAAGCAGGAGTCAACAGAAACCATAAAAAGAAGATCAAGACATAGAAAAATACAAATATTAAAATTATAACAAACTTTATACTCAGGAAGTAGGTTTAAAAGTACATTTAAAGTGAAAAGATAGAGATCAACACTATGGAGAGCATTAAAAGGGGCCATTGGTCCACTCTGGGACTTCAGAGTAGGAAGTCTCATGATAATTTTGTCTTAGGTAGTCTGCCTTTCAGTGGTAAGGAGAGAGGGGCAACACTGAAGTGTCAAGGATCACTTTAGAGGCTACTACAAAGCTTAGGTGAGAGATACTGATGGCCTGAAAACCAGGGTGGTAGTAAGAATTTAGAGGAGAGACAGATTTGAGAAAGAGCAGAAAAAATTAGCACAACTTGTAATTGACTAGCTATGTGGAGGACAGCCAAAGCAATCCTATGAAAAAGATGAAGCTGGCCGGGCGCGGTGGCTCAAGCCTGTAATCCCAGCACTTTGGGAGGCCAAGGCGGGTGGATCACGAGGTCAAGAGATCGAGACCATCCTGGTCAACATAGTGAAACCTCGTCTCTACTAAAAATACAAAAAATTAGCTGGGCATGGTGGCGCGTGCCTGTAATCCCAGCTACTCAGGAGGCTGAGGCAGGAGAATTGCCTGAACCCAGGAGGCGGAGGTTGCGGTGAGCCGAGATGGCGCCATTGCACTCCAGCCTGGGTAACAAGAGCAAAACTCCGTCCCCAAAAAAAAAAAAAAAAAAAAAAAAAAGATAAAGCTGGAGGTGTCACGCTACCCGACTTCAAAACATCCACAAGACTACAGTGACCAAAACAGCATGGCACTGGCACAAAAACAGACACATAGGCCAATGGAACAGGTTAGAGAACCCAGAAACAAAGCTGTGTAGCTACAACCATCTGATCTTCGACAAAGCCAACAAAAACAAGCAACGGAGAAAGGACTCCCTACTCAACAAATGGTGCTGGGATAACTGACTAGCCATATGCAGAAGACTGAAACTGGACCCCTTCCTTTCACCACAAACAAAAATCAACCCATGATGGATAGAAGACTTAAATGTAAAACCTAAAACTATAAAATTCCTAGAAGAGGCCTGGCATGGTGGCTCACACCTGTAATCCCAGCCTGAGGCAGGCAGATCATGAGGGCAGGAGTTTGAGACCAGCCTGGCCAACATGGTGAAACCATTTAGTAGACATTTAGTATATCTAAAAATATAAAAATTAGATGGTTGTTTCTTATTTTCTTCCCTCATTTTTTCCTGCCTCCATTATTAAGCACAATTATTGGCATAAAAGAGGTTTTCAATACCCATTTTTAGACTGCATTCTAGCCTGGGCAATAAAGCAACACTCCCCTTCTCTCTCCCTCTTCCTCTCCCTCTTTCTTCCTCTCCTTCATTTTTTTTCTTTTTTTTTCTTTCTTTCTCTCTTTTTGTTCTTTAAAAAAAAAAAAAAGAAAGAAAAGAATGAGAAATTATCCCATCTCTATCTCCACTAGTCCTTTGTCAGATACACAGTCATCATTTGAGATCCATTCATGCCCAGCCTCCTCTTCCTAGAGATGCTCTCTAATGGCCAGGCTGCGCTGGGGGTTCCTGGGGTATGTTAGCACATTTTCCTAATCGCGCATGTAGAGTAACCAGGTGCTAGATCATGAACATCGCTTTCTCGGCCCATTGGCCGTGGTGTGTCATCAGGACAAGAACCAGCACTGAGCCTTCCCTTTCCTTCAGGCGCCTAAAGTCAACATCAGTGGTGTTCAGAAATCCAGGCCGTAAGAGCTAATGCTAAAGAGAATTATTACAGTGAAGGAAAATGCTTAAATAAAGAAGGAAGCTGAATTCTATAAGCCGCCAGGAGCTACAACAAACTTTGAGGGATATAAGTTCTTAACATTCTCTGCAGCCCACAAATACATACAAAATGGGTAGCAAACACCACCGGAAAATCAGTTTCTCCTCCAGGAGTTAATGTCATTTACCCTTTATCAAAAACTATTTTTGAAATTTTTTTAATTAACCAACAACAAATTGCATGTGCTTATTATATATAATGTGAGGTTTTGACATATTTATACATTGTGGAATGTTTAAACCAAGCTAATTAACATATTCATCACCTCACTTATCATTTTTGTGATGGGAACATTTAAAATGATCCTTTTGGAGATTTTCAAGTATGCTATACATTATTATTCATTGTAGCCACCATGCTGTACGATAGATCTTCAGAACTTATTCCTGATAACTGAAAGTTGTATACAAAGTTTCAAGCGCTTTTTTTTTTTTTTGAGTCTTTTTCTTTCGTCCAGGCTGGAGTACAATTGGGCAATGGGAGCTCACTACAGCTTTGAATTCCTGAGCTCAAGCAGTCCTCCCACCTCAGCCTCCCAAGTCGCTGAGAACACAGATCCACACCACCACACCCAGCTCATTTTTTCATTTTTTGTAGGTATGGGGTCTCCCTGGGTTGCCCAGGCTCTCCTCAAACTTCTGTCCTCCAGCAATCCTATTGCTTTGGCCCCCCAAAGTGCTAGGATTACCATTGTGAGCCACACACTCAGCCTCAAAATGCTATTTAAATGCTACTTTGAGTACCTAAAATGAAATCTTTAGGTACCCAAAACAATTTGGCTATAGAGAATATGTTTTATCAGTACAGCACTATCTCTATAAAAAAGAGCTTTGTTCCTACCGGTATTTCTTGG
>NW_016107460.1:877794-886791 GCF_001604975.1 Cebus imitator | reverse complement strand
AAAAAAAAAAAACCAAAAAAAAACTATAAACTCTCTGGAAGATAACCTAGGAAATACCATTCTGACATAGGACCTTGCAAAGATTTCATGAAGATGCTGAAAGCAATTCCAACAAAAACAGAAACAGGCAAGTAGAAACTAATTAAACTAAAGAAGAGCTTCTGCACAGCAAAACAAACTATCAACAGACTAAATAGCCTACAGAATAGGAAAAATTTTTTGCAAATTATGCATCTGACAAAGGTCTAATATCCAGAATCTATAAGGAGCTTAAACAAATCTATAAGCAAAAAACAACCTCATTTAAAAAAAAGAGAGCAAAGGACATGAACAGACACTTCTCAAAAGAAGACATATACACAATTAACAAACATGATAAAATGCTCAACATCAGTAATCACTAGAGAAATGCAAATCAAAACTACAATGAGATACCAACTCATAATAGTCAGAATGGCTATTATTAAAAAGCTAAAAAATAGAAACTGGCAAAGTTGCAGAGGAAAAGGAATGCTTATACACTATAGTTGGGTATATAAATTAGTTCAGCCATCATGGAAAGCAGTTTGGTGATTTCTCAAAGAACTAGGGAATTACCCTGCGACCCAGCAATCCTGTTACTGAGAATATACCCAAAGGAATATAAATCATTCTACCATAAAGACACATGCAAGCATATGTTCATCATAGTACTATTCACAATAGCAAAGACACAGATTTAACCTAGGCGCCTGTCAATGAATGGTGAACTGAATAAAAAAATGTGGCACACATATACCATGGAATACTATGCAGCCATAAATTTTAAAAAAGCAAGATCATGTCCTTCGCAGCAATACAGATGGAGCTGGAGGCCATCTAGCCATAGCTTAAAAATTATTCTAAGCAAACTAACACAGGAACAGCCAACCAAATACCACGTGTTCTCACTTATAAGTGGGAGTTAAACCTTGAGTACACATGGAAACAATGTGTACTCAGAAATAATTATGGAAACAACAGACATTGGGGCTTACTTGAGGGTGGAGATTGGGAGGAGGATGAGTATCAAAAAACTACCTATAAGCTACTATGCTTATTATCTGAGTGACAAAATAATCTGTACATCAAACCCCCATGACACACAACTTACATATATAACAAACCTGCACATGTATCCTTGAACCTAAAATAAAAATTAAAAATTAAATAAAATTTGCACACAGAAAAATGGATTTAGGCATGTCTATTTGTATATAAAAATTGAGCTATTGGCACAGCTATGAACCAACTGAATTATATCTCAGTAGATCAAAATGGCTAATATTGATGTAAAGATAATCAATAACAGAAGACAAAATATTTCAGGTCAGATTTAGGATTTTTTTTTTTTTTTTTTTTGAGATGGAGTCTTGCTCTGATGCCCAGGCTGGAGTACAATGGCGTGATCTCGGCTCACTGCAGCCTCCGCCTCCTGGGTTCAAGTGATTCTCTTGCCTCAGCCTCCTGAGTAGCTGAGATTACAGGTGCCCACTACCACGTCTGGCTAAGTTTTGTATTTTTAGTAGAGATGGAGTTTGGCCATGTTAGCCAGGCTGGCCACAAACTCCTGACCTCAGGTGATTCACCCACCTCAGCCTCCCAAAGGGCTGGCATTACAGGCGTGAGCCACCACATCCAGCCCAGATTTAGGACTTTACATGAAATTATCACTGCTGGAAAACCAACAGATTATATGTCAGATGGATCCCAGATATGTGAGTAGTGACACAACACAGAATAAACATTAAAAAAAAAAAAAAAGCTTCAATAACAGACTAGTTCAAGCAGTATAACGAATTTCAGAATGTAAAATAACCCCATCAGACAAAAATAAAGAAATAAGGAATGAACAGAGCCTACATGACATATGGGACACCATAAAGCAATCAAACATTTGAATTTTCAGTGTCCCAAAAGGCAAAGAGCAAACCAAGGGGATAGAGAAGCTATTTAACAAAGTAATAAAACTTTCCAAGTCTAGCAAGAGATTTAGACATGCAGATACAAGAAGCACAGATATCCCCAAACAGATATAATTCAAAAAGATATTCTCCGTGGCACATTATAATCAAATTTTCAAAAATCAAAGACAGAGAAAATTCTAAAAACAGCAAGAGAAAAGTGTCTGGTCACTTATAAGGGAACCACTATCAGACTAACAGTTGATTTCTCAGAATAAGCCTTACAGGCCAAGAAAGAATGGGGTGATATATTTTAAATTTAGAAAGAAAAAAACCATCAGCCAAGGATACTACATCCAGAAAAGTTATCCTTCATAAATAGAGATGAAATAATGCCTTGCCCAGAGAAGCAAAAGCTGAGGGAATTCATCACCACTAGACCAGCTATATAAGAAATGTGTAAGGGAATTCTGTAACTGGAAGCAAAAGGATATCTATCACCATGGAAACACATGAAAGTATAAAACGCACTGGTAGAGCAAGCACACAAATAAGAAAAACAATCCAAAGGTTATCACTAAAGAAAACCACCAATCCACAATGATAAACAATAAGAGAGAAAGGAGCAAAGGATATATAAAACAACCAGAAGTCAATTAATACAATGACAGGAGCCAGGCGCGGTGGCTCACGCCTGTAATCCCAGGAGTTTGAGACCAGCCTGACCAATATGGTGAAACCCTGTCTTTAAAAAAAATAAAAAGTAAAATGACAGGAATAACTCTCACATATCGAATATAGTCTTCAATGTAAATGGGTTAAATTTTCCATGGAAAAGATAGACTGGCTGAATGGATTTTAAAAATAAACATGACCCAAATATATGCTGCCTACAAGAAACTCACCTCACCTGTGGAGACATAAAGACCAAAAGGAAAGAAGTGGAAAAAGATATTCTGTGCAAAAGGAAACCAAAAGTGAACAGGAGTAGCTATACTTATATCAGATAAAACAGACTTTGAAAACAGTAAAAAGAGACAAGGATGATCATTATATAACGACATGGGGATACATTAGCAAGTGGATGTAACTGTTCTAAACATATATGCACTTGATACTGGGATATCCAGATATATAAAGCAAATACCATTAGATCTAAAGGGAGAGATAGACTCCAGTACAATAACAGATGAGTACTTCAACACTCTACTCAGCATTAGACAGATAATCTAGACAGAAAATTAACAAAGAAATACTGATTTTAAACTGTATTTTAGACCAAATAGACCTAACAGACATTTATAGAACATTTCATTCAACAGTTACAGAATACACATACTTCTTCATCAGCACATGGAACATTCTCCAAGATAGACCATATGTTAGGACACAGAATAAGTCTCAACAATTTTTTTAAAATCAAAATCATGTCAAGTATCCTCTCAGACCACAGTGAAATAGGATAGGAAATCAATAACAAAGAAATTTTAGAATCTGTACAAATACATGGAAATTAAACAACATGTTCCTGAATGACCTTTAGGTCAAGGAAGAAATTAAAGAGGATATCAAAAAATGTCTTGAAACAGGCCAGGTGTGGTGGCTCATGCATGTAATTCCAGCCCTTTCGGAGGCCAAGGTGGGTGGCTCGCTTGAGCACAGAAGTTTGAGACTTCCCTGGGCAACTTAGTGAGATTCTGTGTCTACAGAAAAATATGACAGTTAGTCAGGCATGCTAGTGCGTGCCTGTAATCCCAGCTACTCGGAAGGCTCAGGAAGAAGGATCGCTTGAACCCAGGAGGTGGAGGTTGCAGTGAGCCAAGACTGCACCATTGCATTCCAGCCTGAGCAACAGAGAGAGATCTTGTCTCAAAAAATAAAATGTCTTGAAACAAATGAAAATTGAAACACAACATACCAAAACCTTTGGGATACAACAAAAGCAGTGCTAGGAAGGAAGTTTACAGCAATAAACACCTATATTTTAAAAGTAGAAAGATTTCAAATAAACAAACTGATACACCCCAAAGAACTAGAAAAGCAAGAACAAAACAAACCCCAAATTAGTAGGACAGACATAATAAAGATCAGAGCAGGACTAAATGAAATAGATTTTAAAAATAATACAAAAATCAATGAAACAAAAAATTTGTTTTTGAAAAGGTAAACAAAATCAATAAACTGTTAGCTAGATTAACCAAGGGGGGGAAAAAAAAAGATGGCCCAAATAAACAAAATCCAAGATGAAAAAGAAGACACTGCCAGGCATGGTGGCTCATGCCTGTAATCCCAGCGTTTTGAGAGGCTGAGGCAGGTGGACTGCTTGAGCTCAGGAGTACAAGACCAGCCTGGGCAACATGGCAAAACTCCATCTCTAAAAACACAAAAATTGGCTGGGTATGGTGGCATACGCTTGTACTCCCGCTACTCACAAGTCAGAAGTGGGAAGATTGCTTCGGCCCAAGAGGCTCAGGCTGCAGTGGGTCATGATCACACCACTGCACTCCAGCCTGGGTGACAGAGCAAGACCCTATGTCAAAAAAATTAATAAATAAAAGTAGACATTACAGCTGACACCAAAGAAATATCAAAAGTCAGCAGACACTATTATGAACAACTATATATTAATAAACTAGAAAACTTAGAGGAAATGCATAAATTCCTTGACACATACAAGCTACCATGATTGAATCAGGAACAAACAGAAAACCTGATCAGACAAATCATGAGTAATTAAACTGAATTCACAGTAAAAAGTATCCCAATGGTGAAAAGCTCAGGACCCAATGGCTTCACTGCTAATGATTTCACTACCAAATTCTATCAAACTTACAAAGACAAACTAACACCAATTCTCAAAGTATTCCAGAAAATTGAAAAGGAGGGAATTCTTCCGCATTCTACTAGGCTAGCAAGACCAGATAAAGAATGCAACAACAAAAAAGATAGCTACACTCTAATATTCCTGATAAACATAGATGTAAAAAATCCTCAATAAAATACTAAGCGACTGAATCCAACAGTACATCAAAAAGACAACATACCAGGATCAAGTAGGATTTGTCCCAAAAATGCAAAGGTGGTTCCACATACACAAATCAACAAAGATGACATATCACATCAATAGAATAAATGATAAAAACCATATGATCATTTCCAGAGATGTAGTCTGATAAAATTCAAAATCTCTTCATAATAAAAACTCTCAAGAAACTAGGCATTGAAGTGGTATATTAATACCTTGACATAATAAAGGCTACATATGACAAACTCACAGTCAACATCATACTGTCACAGCTTTCAGCTTTTCCTCTAAAAACTGGAACAAAACAAGGATCTCTATTTTTACCATTCCTATTCAACACAGTACTGGAAGTCTTAGCCAGTGCAATCAGGCAATAGGAACAAAAGTCATCCAAATTGGAAAAGAGGAAGTAAAATTGTCCCTCTTTGCAGGTGACATGATCTTGTATCTAGAAAAACCTAGACTCCACCAAAAATTCTTAGATCGGATAAATAAGTTCAATAAAGTTGTAGGATACAGCCAGGCATGGTGGCTCATGCCCATAATCCTAGCACTTTAGGAGGCCAAGGCAGGAGGATCACTTAAGGTCAGGAGTTCAAGACCAGCCTGACCAATATGTTGAAACCCTGTCTCTACTAAAAACAGAAAAATTAGCTAGGCATGGTGGCATGTGCCTGTAGCCAGGAGCTACTCAGGAGGCCGAAACAGGAGAATTGCTTGAACCCAGGAAGCAGAGGTTGCAGTGAGCTGAGATCGCACCACTGCACTCCAGCCTCGGTGACAGAGTGAGACTCTGTCTTAAATAAATAAATAAATAAAATAAGTAAGTAAGTAAATAAATAAATAAATAAATGGTCTTTATGTATGGAATAAGTAAAAATAACGTCACATTCAAGACAGACGGGTGTTCAATCCACTGTGGATTGTTTTATTTTGAGACAGGGTCACGTTCTGTCACCCAGGCTGGAGCACAGTGTTGCAATCATAGCTCACTGCGGCCTCGACCTTCTGGCTCAAGAGATTTTCCTGC
The DNA here is from genome assembly GCF_001604975.1 of Cebus imitator. NCBI lineage: Eukaryota > Metazoa > Chordata > Mammalia > Primates > Cebidae > Cebus > Cebus imitator. The sequence goes on along the minus strand of NW_016107460.1, from coordinate 880,814 downwards.
CTCAGACTCCCGAGTAGCTGGAACCACACACACGTGCCACCACATCCAGCTAAGATTCCTGTGCACACCAACTAAGATTTCTGTGTTTTAAGCCATTCGGTGTGTGGGACTTGGTTGCAGAAGTTCTAGGAAACTAATCCACCTGCCTTGGGAGTGAGGCCATTCATGGGCAAGGCTGTCCTGGTTGTCCCAGAGCCCAGGGCCACACTGGGCTTGATGGGGTGCCATCTGGGTCCAGGCCTGAGGCTGCTGGCTGGCCCAGGCATGGAAGAAGCTAGCTCCCCAGTCCCAGGGCTGTGCGCTGAGTGCCTTATCATGTATCTGCAGCTCTGCGAGCAGGGAGGCCTCGCCTGGGAATCCAGCCCACAACAAGGCCTCACTGTTATGCCGGCTCTGGCCAGAGAGCTCCAGGTGCCCATCATGGTAACAGCAGCTCACAGAGTACTTGAGAGATGTGGGTTCCATCAGGATGAGTCCAGAATGCTCAAAGCCCGAGCTGCCGTTGTGAATGTCCGTGAAGAACTGGAATGCCACCAGGGAGATGCTGGGCTGCCCTGTGCAGAGAGACGGCCAGCCCCGAGCAACCTGGCACTGGCTCCCACACACCCTGGGGTTATCAGTGCCATCCGTGTCCCTGTGGTAGGAGGAACTCAGACCCTATTAAAGGAGTAGGTTTGATGACCAATGCAGTTACTCCAGCTAATTACACATGCTCTCAGAACAGCAGACCTCATCAGCCGCTGCCACCTTCACCAGAATGATGTGATTAATTTGTTCACGCAGAAGACAGCAGGAACCCTGACAGAACAGGATCCAGAATGTGTGGGTTTTGATGGACAGGGTGGTAGGATCTGGGAGGCTCCACTTACCTCACCTCCTGACCCCCACACTCCTTCCGCAGTCCTGCTCGGCATAGAGACTAGAGTGACATCACCAGAAAGGCAGACGCTTGGAAGGACACCAGCGACACAGAGAAGAGGAGGCTGGAGGTCCGCAAGGCGCCCAGCTCCTGGCCTCGGATGCCCAGGACTCTGTCCAGAAAGGCTCCCTCCCAGCCATGGAACTTGATGGTCCTCGAGTTCCTGAGGATGGAGCTGGTGAGCTGGGCCGGAGAGTCCTTCTGCCTCATTTGCTTTCCTGGGATTGGAGGGAAGAGAGAGATGAAGACACGGCTGGTCCAGAATTCTCCCCTGCACCCTGAGAGTCACCCTGCAGCAAATAGCACTGATCTCACCAAGTGCGTCCCAAAGCTGTCTGCCTCTCCGCATCTCTGACCCTCAGTCCTGATCCATCCACCATCATCCTATGCTTGGACCCCTGCAGGAGCTGACCCAGGACCACTGCCCCAGGGAGGCAGCTTCTTATGCCCAGAGAACAGAGGCTGCCCCTGAGCCCACTTGGGTATGGCGCCAACAGGAAGGCTACCGGGAGGTGGGTAATGCCTGAGTTACATCTTTTTTTCTTCCTTTTACATTTTTGGTGGAGTTGGGGAGGGGTCTCACTATGTTGCCCAGGCTGGCCTCAAGCTCTTGGGCTCAAGTGATCCTCAGCCCCCGGCCTCCTCAAGTGCTGGGATTACAGGCATGAGCCACTGTGCCTGGCCATGGGTTTTCTTGAACCAAAGCATATTCCTTGTCATGTTTAACAGAATTGTCCCCCAGCCCTGTACTTTCCTTGATTCATCCTCCTTTGAATAGTGAACCTCTCAAAAGCTGTAATGAACATAGAAAAGCTGCTGGCCATGTGGGCTGGGTGGTGGCACGGGGGCTGGGGTCCCAGCAGTTGGCATCCCCTTTCCCAGGATGTACACATGGCCTCATGTACCTGTCCTTTTATCTCCTAGGTCAGCTCGTCGACACTGTCTGGGTGAAAAAAGGAGACCAGATCTTGTTTTCATCTATGTTCGAAGCCAATATCACCACCCACACAACATTGCTGTCAGTGCGTGCCCGAGCCACCGGTAGCATAGAAATATTTAGACCTGGTTTATTAACCATACACTGCCAGACCCAACCCAGCCAAAACATGAAATCGACCGGGTGCAGTGACCCACATCTGTAATCCCAGCACTTTGGGAGGCTGAGGCGGGTGGATCTCCTGAGGTCAGCAGTTTGAGACCAGCCTGGCCAACGTGGTGAAACCCCATCTCTACTAAAAATATAAAAATGAGCCAGGTGTGGTGGTGCACACCTGTAATCCCAGCTACTCGGGAGGCTGAGGTGGGAGAATCACTTCAACACAGGAGGTGGAGGTTGCAGCGAGCCGAGATTGAACCACTGCACTCCAGCCTGGGCAGAGCACAAGACTCCATCTCAGAAAACAACAGTAAAAACAACAAAGACACAACATCAAAATCCCTGCCCTTTTTTTTTTTTTAAGAGATAGATAGGGACTTCCTGTGTTGTCCTGGCTACAGTGCTGTGGTACAATCATAGATTACTGCAGCCTCTTACTCCCAGGCTCAAGCAGTCCTCCCACCTCAGCCTCCTGGGTAGCTGGGATTACAGGTGCATGCTACCATGCCCAAGTAATATTTGTGTGTGTGTGTGTGTGTGTGTGTGTGTGTGTGTGTGTGTGCGCGTATGTGTGTGTGTGGAGTTGGGGTCTCACCATGTTGGCCAGGCTGGCCTCAAACTATGGGCTTCAAGTGATCCTCCCATCTCGACCTTCCAAAGTGCTGGGATTACAGGCATGAGCCTCTGTTCCTGGCCAAAACCTAATTACACATTTATGAATGACTGAGGGCATGAGCTTCTGTGTCCTTTAACGATGAAATGGATTTTCTTGGGTATAACTTTGCTGGGGATGCTGTAACAAAGTGCCACAAACTAAGTGGCTTAGAACAAGACAAATTTGTTGTCTCAGGCCAGATGCCTTGGCTCATGTCTGTAATCCCTGTACTTTGGGAGCATGAGAGGATCTCTTGAGGTCAGGAGTTCAAGACCAGCCAGGCCAATAGGATGAAACCCCGTCTCTACTGAAAAAATACAAGGCCAGGAGTGGTGGCTCACACCTGTAAT
>NW_016107460.1:875342-877229 GCF_001604975.1 Cebus imitator | reverse complement strand
AAAAATCTGTCCCAGCCTCTCTCCTGGCTCAGGCATCCCTTGACTTATAGTGGCCATTGTCCTTCTATGCATGTCTGTCTCTGTGTGCAAACATACCTTTGGGCAGGCACAGTGGCTCACACCTATCATCCCAGCACTTTGGGAGGCCGAGGCAGGATTGCGTGAGCCCAGAAGTTCAAGACCAGCCTGGGAAACACAGTGAGATACCGTCTCTACATAAAATACAGATTAGCTGGGCATGGTGGAACACACCTGTAGTCCCAGCTACTCAGGAAGCTGAGGTGAGAGAATCACTTGAACCCAGGAGTTTGAGGCTGCATTGAGCTATGATCACACCACTACACTCCAGCCTGGGTAACAGAACAAGACTGTCTCAAGAAAAAAATATTTTATTCTTTCATTTTCTTTTACTGGCAACAAATTTCCCTTTTAGTAAGAACACCAGTTATATGGGATCAGGGTCCCACCTTCATGACACATTTTAACTTGATGACCTCTGTAACTACCCGCTCTCCAGATAAGGTCATGCCTGTAATCCCAGCACTTTGGAAGGCTGAGGTGGGAAGATCACTTGAGGCCAGGAGTTCAAGACTAGCCTGGGCAATATAGTGAGAATTCACCTTCACAAAAACAATTTTAAAAAAATTAGCTGGGTGTAGGGGTGTGTACCTGTAGTCCCAGCTCCTTGGGAGGCAGGAGCACAGAGCGAGCCCAGGAGGTCGAGGCTGCCGTCATCTGTGATTGTGCCACTGCACACCAGCTGGACAACAGCAAGACCTAGTCTGTCTCAAGAGAAAAAAAAAGGTTTGCTGATCCAATGTGGGGTAATTTTTAAAAACTTTAACTCTGTATTTTTTCATATTGCTTACCTTTTCCACATGAACTCTGTGATTATAACCAGAAAATCACAGTCACATTACTTTTTTTTTGCTTTTTGAGATGGAGTTCTGAGCTTGTTGCCCAGGCTGGAGTGCAGTGGCATGATCTCTGCTCACTGCAACCTCTGCCTCCTGGGTTAAGCGATTCTCCTTCCTCAGCCTCCTGAGTAGCTGAGACTACAAGTGCACGCCAATCCGCCTTGTTCATTTTAGTATTTTAGTATAGAGGGGGATTCACCTTGTTGGTCAGGCTGGTCTCGAACTCCTGGCTTCAATTGATCTGCCCGCCTCAGCCTCTCCAATAGCAAAGACTTGGAACCAACCCAAATGCCCATTGATGACAGACTGGACAGGGAAAATGTGGCACATACACACCATGAAATACTATGCAGCCATCAAAAACGATGAGTTTGTGTCCTTTGTAGGGACATGGATGAACCTGGAAACCATCATTCTCAGCAAACTGACACAAGAACAGGAAATCAAACACCTCATGTTCTCAGTCATAGGGGGGTGTTGAACAATGAGAACACATGGGCACAGGGAATGGAGCATCACACTCTGGGGTCTCTCGGGGGGAACTACGGGAGGGACAGCAGGGGGTGGGGAGTTGGGGAGCTTTAACATGGGGAGAAATATCAGATATAGGTGAAGGGGAGGAAGGCAGCAAACCGCATTGCCACGTATGTACCTATGCAACAATCTTGCATGTTCTTCACATGCACCCCAAATCCTAAAATGCAATAATATATATAAATGTATATGGAAAGTTCCCTTTCTACCTCTTTCTCCCAAACAAAAAAAGAAAGAAAGAAAGAAGGAAAGAAAGAAAAGAAAAAGAAAAAGTGGGGTTATTAATCAGTTGTGGTAGCACATGCCTGTAATTCCAGCTATTCAGGAGGCTGAAGCAAGAGAATCATGTGAACCTGGGAGTCGGAGGTTGCAATGGACTGAGATTGTGCCATTGCACTCTGGCCTGGGTGACGGAGCAAGACTCTGTCTCAAAAAA
>NW_016107460.1:867094-874177 GCF_001604975.1 Cebus imitator | reverse complement strand
GCTTTGTTGATACCCCAGCCAGGCACATCCCTGATTCCTCTGCTAAGTACATCTGGATGTTGCTGCTGTCCAGGATTCTCAGCCACATGCTCGGTGCCAACTCCCAGATTCTGGAAAACCCCTGACATTGCCCCCAAAAGGAGAGACACTCACTGACAATTGTGCATAGAAACTGTCTCTGTGTCTTTTTTTTTTTTGAGACAGAGTCACTCTGTTGATCAGGCTGTAGTCCAATGGTGTGATCTCAGCTCACTGCAACCTCCATCTCCCAGGCTCAAGCAGTTCTCCTGCCTCAGCCTCCCAAGTAGCTGAAGTTACAGGCACCTGCAACCATGCCTGGCTAATTTTGTATTTTTAGTGGAGACGGGGTTTCACCATATTGGTCAGGCTGGTCTTGAACTCCTGGTCTCAAGTGATCCGCTCACCTAGGCCTCCTAAAATGCTGGAATTACAGGCATGAGCCACCATGCCCGGCCATTTCTGTGTCACCCCCCAGGCCAGCCTCTGCATGTTTGGGCTTGATGAGGCTGTGGCTGTCCAGCTGGCTGCCTGTCACCTTTAGTCTCTGTGTCTCCTCGATCCTTCTCAACTGCCCATAAATTCATTTTCTTTTCTTTCTTTTGTTTTTTTCTTGAGATGGAGTTTTGCTCTGTCACCCAGGCTGGAGTGCAATGGCATGATCTCGGCTCATTGCAACTTCTGCCTCCCATGTTCCAGCAATTTTCCTGCCTCAGCCTCCCAAGTAGCTGGGACTACAGACACGTGCCACCATGCTGGGCTAATTTTTGTATTTTTAGTAAGATAGTGTTTCATCATGTTAGTCAGGCTGGTCTCAAACTCCTGACCTCAGGTGATTCACCCACCTCGACCTCCCAAAGTGCTGGGATTACAGGCATAAGCCACAGTGCTCGGCCTCAGTTTTTAAACTCAGCCTGAGTGGGCTTCTCTTGCTAGCAGCTAAGAGCTCTGACCCCTACGGCCTCTTACCACCCAGCAGGAAGTGTTTGGATGTTTCTGGATCTAAAATCCATGCGTCTAAGCCTACCAGTAGTTGCAAGTGCAGATGGTCACACAATTTTTTGACTTTACAATGGCACAAAAATGATCACATTCAGTAGAAACTGTGCTTCCAGTACCAATACAATCTTTCTGTTTTTCACTGTTATTATAGTATTCAATAAATTGCATGAGGGCCAGGCGCAGTGGCTCATGCCCTTGATCCCAGTAATTCAGGAGGCTGAGGTGGGAGGATCACTGTAACCCAGGAGTTTGAGACCAGCCTGGGAACATAGTGACACCCTGTCTCTGTAAAAAAAGATAAAAATTAGCCACGTGCAATTGTGTGCACCTGTAGTCCCATCTACTTGGGAGGCCGAGGCAGGAGAGATCACTTGAGCCCAGGAGATTGAGGTTGCAGTGAGCTATAATCATGCCACTGCACTCCAGCCTGGGTAACAGAGCAGGACCTCATCTCTAAAAAAATTAAAAATTTAGGCCAGGCATGGTGGCTTATGCCTGTAATCCCAGCACTTTGGGAGGCTGAGGTGAGTTCAAGACCAGCATGACCAACACGGTGAAACCCCGTCTCTACTAAAAATACAAAAATTAGCTAGGTGTGGTGGCATGCACCTGTAATCCCAACTCCGGAGGCTGAGGCAGGAGAATTGCTTAGAACCTGGGAGGTGGAAGTCGCAGTGAGCCAAGATTGCGCCATTGTACTCTAGCCTGGGAGACAGAGAAAGACTCCGTCTCATAATAAATAAATAAGTAAATAAACATTTAAAAGTAGGTAAGCTCTTGCTTCATGAGGACAGCATTTCTGTTTGGGATGATGAGAAAGTTTAGAAACAGATGGCGATGGTTGCACAATATTGTGAATCTACCAAACGCCATTGAATTGTACACTTAAAGGTGGTACATTTATCCAAGTTTATTATCTATTTCTACAAACATTCACGAAGGCTGGACCCCTGAAATGTCAGTCATGATCCAAGGTGGGGAAGGGTGAGTGGGTTTTGTTCTCCTTTTAGTACTGCTCAGTTTGTTCTCAACCTAAAGTCAGCTGGGCTAACATCCAATGCTTGGTAGGGTAGGTGTATTACATGCATTTGCGGGCCGGGTATGGTGGCTCACACATGTAATCCCTGCATTTGGGAGGCTGAGGTGGGCAGATTGCCTGAGCTCAGGAGCTCAAGACCAGCCTGAGCAACATGGGGAAACCCTGTCTCTATTAAAAATACAAAAATTAGCTAGGTGTGGTATGGTGCTTGTAGTCCCAGCTACCTGGTAGGCTGAGGCAGGAGAATCGCTTGAACCCGGGAGGCAGAGGTTGCAGGCAGTGAGCCAAGATGGGATCACTGCACTACAATCCGGGCAACAGAGCCAGACTCCACCTCCAAAAATAAAAATAAAAATAAATAGGACAGGTACAGTGCCTCACACCTGTAATCCCAGCACTTTAGGAGACTGATATAGGCAGACTACCTGAGGTCAAAAGGTCGTGATCAGCCTGGCCAACATGGTGACACCCAATCTCTACTAAAAATACAAAATTTACCCAGTGCTCACGCCTGTAATGCCAGTCACTCAGGAGGCTGAGGCAAGAGAATCACTAGAACCTGACAGGAGAGGTTGCAGTGAGACAAGACTGCACCACTGCACTCCAGCCTGGATGACAGTGTGACTCTGTCTCAGAAAATAAATAAATGCATTTTCAACTTAGTATATTTTCACTCCCCGCCCCCCCCCCCAGAGACAGGATCTCTCTGTGTTGCCCAGGCTGGTCTTAAACTCCTGGGATCAAGCAGTCTTCCCACATTGACCTCCCAAAGTGCTGGGATTACAGATGTGAGCTACTGCACTTGGCTGCTATTACCAATTTATGATAGATTTATGGGGATATGACCCCGTCATGAGTCAAGGAGCATCTGTAATCATGCTGAAAATGGGGGTGGCTTGTGTGAGGATATGGGGGAGTGTCACAAAACACAAAGGGACCAGGGCCTGCAGGGGGACACCTCAGGCTGCCACTGGCTCAAACCCAGGGCTCCCTCCTCTATGTCTCCTGCTGCAGGACAGACTCCAGGCTCGCAGCTCTGCAAATCCACGCTGTCTGAACTGCAGGACTTCAAATCCACAGCTGGGGGTTGTGGGTGATGTTGGAGCAGGAGCAGGGCAGGGGGGACACATCAGGGGTTGCACCTGTAGCCACATTGGCAGAGCAAGTTTATTTTCTTTTTCCTTTTTTTTTTTTTTTTTTTTTTTTTGAGAAGGAGTTGCCCAGGCTGGAGTAAAATGGCATGACCTCAGCTCACCACAACCTCAGAGTCCCATATTCAAGCGATTCTCCTCATCACCCTCCTGAGTAGCCGGGATTACAGGCATGCACTAGCAGGCCTGGCTAATTTTGTATTTTTAGTAGAGATGGGGTTTCACCATGTTGGCCAGCTGGTCTCAAACTCCTGACCTCAAGTGGTCCACCTGCCTCAGCCTCCCAAACTGCTGGAATTACAGGTGTGAGCCACCGCACCTGGCCCTGGTTTGTCTGTCCTGCCTGCTGGCTCTGTGCAGCCTCAGCTTCTCTTCCCCCCATCTCTAGGTGATAGTGAGCAACCCCCACTCCCTGAGGTTCTAGGCCACCTTCTATGAGAGCAGTTACAAGTTACATGGGAACACCAAGTACAATCTGGTGAGCCATGTCCCCACCAAACCCCACCGCATGTCCCCCGAGGGCTCCCTCTTCCTTCTTCCCTTACCAGCATAAACAGCTGAGGAATTTCCAGACAACACAGCCCCTAGCCCTGCCCCGTGGTGGGAAGATGATCAGGCAGCCATCACCTACACATCTGACTTCATTAAAGTGTCACACGGGTCAAGTGCGTGTGAGCCTATAATCCCAGCACTTTGGGAGGCTGAGGCGGGTGGATCACAAGGTCAAGAGTTTGGGACCCACCTGACCAACATGGAGAAAACCTGTCTCTACTAAAAATAAAAAAAATAGCAGGCTGTGGTGGCATGTGCCTGTAATCCCAGCTACTCAGTAGGCTGAGGTAGGAGAATCACTTGAACCCGGGAGGCAGAGATTGCAGTGAGTTGTGATTGTACCACTGCACTCCAGCCTGGGTGATAGAATAAGATCCCGTCTCAATCAATCAAGTAACTAAGTAAGTATCACATGGGAGATTCCCGCATGGCATGACAGGGAGGAGCCTAATCCAGCCTGAGGCAGGGCTGGAGATCTGAGTTAGCTGAGTAAACTGAGGCATAAGGATTTAGTGGGGGCAATTTTCACAGGGCAGGGGCCTGACCAGCTGCAAGTCAGCAACAGCAAACGTCTTTGACCAGGCTCATCACATCTAGATGAGTGAGAAAAACAATCGCTCCTCACTGTGTATCCCCAGAACTCTGGGAGCAAGTGAGTGGGAGCCGTCATACTGGGGCCATTGTTTCCGTGAGCTTCCAGAAGCCTTTCACAGGCAGTGGGATTCGAATGGAGCAGGGCTTGGCCGAGCACAGTGCCTCACACCTGGAATCCCAGCACTTTGGGAGGCCAAGGCGGGTGGATGGCCTAGGGTCAGGAGTTGGAGACCAGCCTGGCCAACATGGTGAAACCCTAGCTCTACTAAAAATATAAAAATTAGCCAGGTGTGGTAGCACTCACCTGTGGTCCCAGCTACTCAGGCGGATGAGGCAGAAGAATCTCTTGAACCTGGGAGGCAGAGGCTGCAGTGAGCCACCATTGCATCACTGCACTCTAGGCCTGGGTGACAGAGCAAGACTCCATCTCAAAAAAGAAGGTTGGGGCAAGGGACAGAGTGGGGCTAAGTGGCTTCCAGGTTTACCTCTCCTCCAACACCCCATCTCTCCCACAGTCCTGAGTTAGGGGATGCCCATGGTGTTCCACAGGTGCACTTGGGATTTTCTCTCCTGACCCCACAGGATATTTACCTAAAACAGAAGCAACACTAAGGCAGGACCAACCCAACTTCACTTCCAGGTATGCTGTCTCCTGGACAGAGGCGGGGACTGGGCTGCCTACGGGAAGTCCCTTAGCAGGAACAGAGAGAAGCAGGGCTGAGATCACAACCCCAGCTGAAGAACAGTAAAACAGGATGATTAAAACACTTTACAAGAGCCAGGTGACGTGGCTCACACCTGTAATCCCAGCAGTCTGGGAGGCCGAGGTGGGTGGATCACCTGAGGCCAGGAGTTCGAGACCAGCCTGGCCAACATGGTGAAACCCTGTCTCTACTCAAAATGCAAAAATAAGCCAGGTGTCGTGGCCAGTGCCTGTAATCTCAGCTATTCAGGAGGCCGAGGCATGAGAATGTCTTGAACCTGGGAGGAGGAGGTTGCAGTGAGGCCAGATCATGCCACTGCACTCCAGCCTGGGTGACACAGTGAGACTCCATCTCAACAACAACAACGACAAAACACTTTACAAATGGTGGTCCCTCAAAACACTTACACACAGCATTACCATTTGCTCTAACAAAGTCACTGCCATCCATCCCAAAAGAATAGAAAGCAGGAACTCAGGGAGGTATTTGCACATCTGTGCTCAGAGCAGCGCTATTCACAACAGCCAGAAGGCAAAATCAACCGACCGGTCCACCATCAGATGAAAAGATAAACACAGAGTGATCCATCCGCACAGCAGAATATGACTCAGACTTAAGAAGGAAGGGAGGCCGAGCGAGGTGGCTCACGCCTGTAATCCCAGCACTCTGGGAGGTCACGGTGGGTAGAGACTCTGTCTCGAAAAAATAGATACATACAAATAAAGAGAAATAACAAAGGAAGGGAGACTATATCGTGGGTGACTCTAATAAGTAAGGACTGAAAGCCTTCTCAGCTGCTGATAGCATTACTATCAACCAGTTCATTAATGTTCCTTTTCCCCGCTGGGAAGACCTGCACTTGTCCCCCGGGGCTCACCTTTCTGTACACCAAGCCAGTGACGGCCAACTGCAGCCTCATCTGCGGCACCTTGAGCCAGTACGTGTTCTGCTGCTTCAACAGCGTTTGCAGGCAGGCCGAGAGAAACATCAGCAATGCGAGGAGGCAGTCCTTCCAGGCCAGAGGCTTGAGATCACCAATAAACTCCACGAAAAGGCTTGCAGGGGAAGGAGGGAGAAGGTACAGCTGGTGAGAGGAGGTGCCCATGTGTGTTGCCTTTACCCTAACCAGGCCAGGTGTGGAGGATCAGTCGGCATGGTTGACTTTTTCACAATCATGATCTCAGTTATTTCCCCCACTGTCCATGCTTCTTTTCAATCTGACTGCAGCTCCTCAAGATCGGAGATGGTGTTTTTCTCCCCCCTTGTTATGGGCTAAATGGTGTCCTCACAAAATTTGTATGTCGAAGCCCCAAACCCCGGTATCTCTGAATGTGACTGTATTTGGAAATAGGGCCTTTAAAGAGACAATAAAGTTAAAATGAGGTCATTAGGCTGGGCCCTCATCCAGTCTGACTGGGGTCATTATAAGAGGAGAAAATGTAGACACACAGGGAGACACCAGGGCACACACAGAGGAAAGACCATATGAGGACCCAGGGAGGTTACAGCCAACTGAACGCCAAAGGCAGAGGCCTCAGATGGAATCAACTTGCGGATACCTGATCTGGAACTTCCAGCCTCCAGAATCATGAGAAAAACACATTTCTGCTGTTGAAGCTACTCAGTCTGTGATGCTGTTACGGCTGCTGAGCAGACACCGCTTGAATCTGGGCTGGCCACAAAACCACCTTTGAGTAGAGTGGCTTTTGGCCTATTGCTTAGAAGCCTCCGAAGCAGCCACATGAGCAAGTCTGAGCTAGCTTTTTGGAGGATGGGAACCCACATGGAACAGAAAGCCATCCCAGCTTCAGACACACAACTCCAGGCACATGAGAAAACCCAGCCAAGAAAAGAACCATCCATCTGAGCCCAGTCCACGTTACTGATCCACATTACCATGAACTAAATAAATGAATGCTTATAATTTTAAGCCACTCACTTTTGGGGCATTTTACAACAAAAGCTAATTGATGCAGTCATGTAAGAGCTTGCTTATTTGCCCTTCTGGGGCACAGTCACTTTC
>NW_016107460.1:864065-866989 GCF_001604975.1 Cebus imitator | reverse complement strand
GAGGGATGCCATTAAGAGACCACCAGCCAGGTCGGGCCTGGTGGCTCACACCTGTAATCCCAGCACTTTGGGAGGCTGAGGCGGGTGGATCACGAGGTCAAGAGATCGAGACCATCCTGGTCAACATGGAGAAACCCCGTCTCTACTAAAAATACAAAAAATTAGCTGGGCATGGTGGTGCGTGCCTGTAATCCCAGCTACTCAGGAGACTGAGGCAGGAGAATTGCCTGAACTGAGGAGGCGGAGGTTGCGGTGAGCTGAGATCGCGCCATTGCACTCCAGCCAGGGTAACAAGAGCAAAATCCCATCTCAAAAAAAAGAAAAAAAAAAGAGACCACCAGCCTTAGCAGAGCTCCTGAAGTCTGGACTCACCTAAGCAGCTTGGGGACAGTGAACCTGAAGACATCACTGATGAAAAGGCTATGGGTCCCAGGAGGAAGGTAGCATGCAACACCTGCTAGACGGCCCTCAGCAGTGAGCCCCACTGCCTCCCTTCTTGCCATAGGAACGGCTCAGTTTCTGGAGCCTACATGCCACTGCCTCCATTCCTTTTAAACGCTATTGCTTGGTGTGCCTTAGAGGAAGGAAGAGGCTGGCTCTGGGTCCCATTTTATACTCTCAGCCACCAGCAGCAGGGCCAGGCATTAAAAGCTTGTTTTCCTAACAATGGGCGTGCGTGGGTGTGGATCCAGCCTGACTCCCTCACCTGTGCCTTCTTATCACCCTGAGTACCCATTTAAGAGGCAGTCACAGGAGTTGTGGGGGAAGGGCAGAAGGGCAGCCCTGAGGACTCTTAGATGGCCATGAGAACGTGCACACGTTGAGCACCTACTACGTTCCAGACACTTCCCAGTCATCCTAAGACCCCTGGCAAGCCAAATGTTGTTCCCATTTCACAGATGAGAAAACTGAAGCTCAGAGAAATGAACTTGTCCAAGGGCACACAGCTGAGAAGTAAAAGCTGGGATTCAATTCCATCTCTCTGCCTCCAAAGCTCATGCACTTTTCTTCTCTTTTTTTTTGAGACGAAGTCTCACTCTGTCACCCAGGCTGCAGTGCAGTGGTGTGATCGCGGCTCACTGCGACCTCTGCTTCCTGGATTCAAGTGATTCTCTCACCTCAGCCTCCCGAGTAGCTGGGATTACAGGCAAATGCCACCACGCCCAGCTAATTTTTGTATGTTTAGGAGATGGGGTTTCACCATGTTGGTCAGGCTGGTTTTTAACTCCTACCTCAGGTGATCCACCAGGCTCAGCCTCCCAAAGTGCTGAAATTACAGGCCTGAGCCACTGCACCCAGCCTCCCATGTACTTTTCAATCTATCATGTTGTCAACCTGGGGGAAGAACAGCACCCCCTCTTCCACACGCACAATCAGCCAGCCCTTAGGTGGTTTTGAGCCCGTAGAGAATCACAGCTGATATGCATGGGGCCTGGTGCTCTGGCTCTGGGTGAAAGCACAGACAGATGCTCAGGCTGCCTCAAACTCATAAGATCCCTAGCCTTTGGCCATAACCAGGGGCCACAGAGAAGAGCTAAAGTGAGGAACGAAGAGGAGGTGGTAGGGGGAGGCCCAAGAGCCCCTCTAGGGCAGGTCAGAAGGCCTGGGCCATAATGGAGAGGCTGGAGCGATGCAGCTGCTGACAGCCGGTGGCTGTGTGGTCTTGGGTAGGTAGGCTGCTCTCCTCTCTATGCGTGAGAGGATGGGTGTGGTCCCCTCCCTGAGTCCCTTGTGTATCTCTGACAATCTGTAAGGTTATCAGTAATTGCTTGCTTGCTTGCTCTTTTGAGACAAAGTTTCACTCTTGTTGCTCAGGCTGGAGTGCAGTGGCATGATCTAAGCTCACTGCAACCTCCATATCTTGGGTTCCAGAGATTCTCCTGCCTCAGCCTCCCAAGTAGCTGGGACACACCCCCATGCCCGACTAATTTTTGTCTTTTTAGTAATGATGGGGTTTCACCACATTGGCCAGGCTAATCTTAAACTCCTGACCTCAGGTGTTCCACCTGCCTTGGCCTCCCAAAGTGCTGGGATTAAGGGTGTGAGCCAACATGCCTGGCCACTTATCAGTCATTTCAATCCCCATTACAAATCTCTGACCCGGGGCCACGTGCAGACACCAGCTCCTTACATGAAGGAGCTCACTGACTTCCCTGAACCCCCTTGCCAGGTGGGTATTATTAGACTCTCCATTTTACAGAAGGGGAAGGAAGCTGAGGCTCTGAGAGGTGGCGATAGCAGCCCGAGGTCACACAGCAAGGGCAGAGCAGGGATTGCAGCCTCGATCTTGACGTATGGTTCCTAGAGTGTTTCTTGTGCACTAAGGACCCCCAACCCCACCATAATAGTAATAATAATAATGAAAAAAGAAGCATAACAAAAATCCCCTTGTGAACTCAGGTGGCAAGACCCTTGCAGGCCATGGTCTTTGTCCCTCATTGCTGGCCTGATCTGGTGTTTGGTTTGGCATCTATGGAGGGTTGTGGCTCAGCTCTGTTACTGAATGGGCATGGCCTGCTGCTCACAGGTATTTTAGCATTTGGGTCTCAAAGCCAAGAAGATGCCCCTTCCATGTAGAGAGCACCCCTGACCACCCTTCCTGTCTGACCCCACCATTTCATTCATTGCCTTCACAGCCTTGCGCCAACCCTCTCTTTGTCTTGTTAGAACCCCAGGTGGGTAGACTTTGCCTGAGTTTTTTACCAAGATGTCCCTAGTATCGAGTCCAGCTCCTGCACACAGTAGGAGCTCAATAAACACTTGTGAAATGAATGGGAAAAGCAGACTGAGTGATATGTGTAAAAGGGCCTAAAAAGAGTGCCCAGCACATACTGTTATAAACATTTATAGAAGGAAGGATGGAGCCTGGCTGGGTGGACAGAACTTGGCTTTGGAGCCAGGAGACTATGGTTCCAATGCCTGCT
>NW_016107460.1:861410-862665 GCF_001604975.1 Cebus imitator | reverse complement strand
TTTTTCCTAGCGTTCTTCCATTAGACGATATGTAGCAGTGTTCACAAGCTCTGAGTGGCATTGACATTAATTTCTAATAATGTTTAGAAACATTTGTAAAATTTCTAAACATTATTAGAAATTAACAATGGGGCCCCATCCTTCAATATACAATGAGCATGCTAAATCAATGACCATTATTTGATGCACTATTCCCTAAAGAAAAAATATATGGGTCTCAGAATTAAGGCATGGAAGCCACAATGGCTCCTGTTACTATCACCCTCAGTAACCCACTTCTGGAATGCGTGCTTCCCATTTCCACAATTCTGGGCACCACAGGTGTAGAGAACTCTTCCACCAGCAGATAGAAAATACAGCTGCCACTTCAACATTTAGTGCACCTTGTGTCCAGGGCCAACAACAACAACAACAACAACAACAAACAGAATAGGGATAATTGCCATCCTGGAAAAGGTACATGGCCTAGTCATCAGGAGGAAACCTGCTATTCCACATTGGAGAAGTGAGCAATCAGCTTAACACCACGGCGGTTGGCGCACATTAGTATTCCATCATCTAATTTTAATCATAAACCCATAATTGCCATAGCCATAGCCTAAGAAAAGTAAATATGAACTTGGCCAGTAAGCTGCGCACCGGGCAGAGGGAGGGAGCATAGCAAGGAAAAGGTATCGCCCACCATCAGGTGGGGGGGAGGGGAAGAAAAAGAAAAAAAAAATGGAAAACGCTCAGCAGCAAAGATAGGTCAAAGCGGCGTTCAAGTGAAAAGACTCAACCCAAGGCCAGCAACTATGGCCCAGGCTCAGGAGTGAGCAGCTTTAAAGTAAAGCAGTAGCCTCTAAAGGAAAAGAAATTACAGCTAGACCATGAATTAGTTAAAAAGCAAGTAGAAGCTAAGCATGTAAAACCACACCCTTTAAAGAAAAACTTTAAACCAAATTAAATAATATTAGTTAAGTTAAAAAGTAAAAATGTTAAGCCCATACTCAAAAAGTAAAATGGCCAAACCTGCCTGATATTCCCCCATCAGAAAACTTAAAAGTTGTTTAAAAAGCAAACCTTGAGGCCGGGTGCGGTGGCTCACACCTGTAATCCCAGCACTTTGGGAGGCCGAGGCGGGTGGATCACGAGGTCAAGAGATCGAGACCATCCTGGTCAACATGGTGAAACTCCGTCTCTATTAAAAATACAAAAAGTTAGCTGGGCATGGTGGCGTGTGCCTGTAATCCCAGCTACTCAAGAGGCTGAGGCA
>NW_016107460.1:857998-859517 GCF_001604975.1 Cebus imitator | reverse complement strand
TTTTGCTTCGGTTCTGGCTCTAGGCCAGCACAATATCACATTATTAATAGTAATTTTACAGTGGACATACACATTATAATGTCATCTTCCATTCCTTGCAGTGTTAAACCTAAAAAATGCATAGCACAAGTCTTAAATTTACCTTACATCAAATTAGGTCAAAGCAAACATAAAAGGATTGGAAGATTTGGAAGTACAAATAAGCAGGGCAAAGCTGCCCATTGGGTATATCAAATTACAAATAAACACCCAACATGCAAAGTCACTACACATAGGAAAAAAAAATTTAAGGTTTAGTTAATGCTAGCACAAATGTTTCAATTATTTCTATTCAGCACTGACCCTCTTCTTGGCCTGTATAAAACCCTCACTCTAATATAGTCAGAGTGGGGCAGGCCTCAGGAGTTTATCAAAGCAGTCTAATCTTACCATGTAAAGGGCCTGAAGGACAGCTTGGACCTATTCAGCCTATTGTAACTCAGATTCCTATTAACTTGTGGGGAAGAAACTTATTACAGCAGTGGGGAACCAAAGTCTTAATACCTGAACAATCGTATAGCTCCCAAAATCAACAAATAATGCAGGACATGGGCTATGTGCCCGGAATGGGAATAGAAAAAAATTTACAGAGTTTAAAAGAATCTTTAGAAGTTAAGGGACCAAGTTCTCAACATGGTTTAGAATATCATTTTTAATGACAGCCATTGTTAAATCTCCAAAACCAATAGCTTGAAAATGGTTAAATAATAAACCAATTTTGATAAAACAATGGCCGCTTACAAAGAAAAAACTGGAGATTTTAAAAAATGTAATTGCTAAACAATTAGAAAAAGGACACATACTTCCCACATTTTCACCTTAAAACTTACCTGTTTTTGTAATAAAAAAGAAATCTAAAAAATAAAAAATGTCAACAAATATTAGAGCAATTAAGGCAACTATACTACTTTCACCCACTGTGATTCAAAAAAATTGTCTACTATTATTTATTTGAAGGACTTTTTTTTTTTTGTACAATTCCTTTGGCAAAAAAGAACTGTAAGTAATGTGCATTCACTATTCCTTTTATAACTAATCAAAAACCTGCCAGAAAATATTATTGAAAACTGCATCCCCAAGGGATGTTAAACAGTTTCACAATTTGCCAAACTTACATAGACAAAGCTAATAAGCCCACCAGAAAAAAATTTCCTCAGTATTATATTATTCATTATATAATATTCTTTGTACTGCACCAAATAAAGAATTACTTCTACAATGCTATAACCATTTAAAAATAGAAATCCATTCAATGTACTGGGTTAATAATAGCTCCAGATAAAATTGAAACTACAACTCCTTATTTGTATTTGGGCCCATTGGTAAAAAAATACCACCACACCGCCTCAAAAGGTGTCCATCGCTGGGCGCGGTGGCTCAAGCCTGTAATCCCAGCACTTTGGGAGGCCGAGGCGGGTGGATCACGAGGTCAAGAGATCGAGACCGTCCTGGTCAACATGGTGAAACCCCGTCTCTACTA
>NW_016107460.1:854134-855983 GCF_001604975.1 Cebus imitator | reverse complement strand
TTTTTTTTTTTTTAAGATGGAATCTTCCTCTTTCCCCCGAGATAGAGTGCAGTTGCCAAACTCAGCTCGCTGCAACCTCCGCCTCCTGAAACCAATAGGCTTCAACTAAGGTTATGAACCTAAGCACAAGTGTACAAGGGATTTTCAAAAAGGTACAGTTTTTACAAAATCTACAATCTTCAAAAGTAGCTCAGAGAAAGAAAAATCCAAGATGGTTCATGGAGGGGAAGAGAATCAACAAATGTTCATGCAGATATCAAATCAGAAAGGACCCATTTCCTAAGCCAGAAATTGAACCCTGAACATGGGCTGCTACTGGAAGAGAGTAAAGCCCAGCTACTGAGCTACAGCATTGAGCAGTCTCCACTGGAGTCTCCCAGGAGAAGCTGAAAGCAGGCAATTTTGAGCTTACAAAGGTTTTTAACTGCTCAAGATCATTTTTAGGGTTAACTACAACATAAATTTCAAAATTTCTGTATGCTGAATGGTAGAAACCAAGAGAAAATACTGCCACATGGCTACAAGATCTAGCTCCTAAGAACATAAAACAAGAGGGAAACTTCACCCATCTTGTTGTTGTTGTTGTCATTTGTTTCAGGGACTTCTTTTTTGTTTCTTTGTCTTTTTGAGACAGAGTCTCACTCTGTCACACAAGCTGAGGTGCAGTGGCATGATCTCAGCTCACTGCAATCTTTGCCTCCTGTGTAGCTGGGACTACAGGCCCCCACCACCAGCCTGGCTAATTTTTGTATTTTTAGTAGAGATGAGGTTTCACCATGTTGGCCAGGCTGGTCTTGAACACCTGACCTCAGGTGATCTGCACACCTTGGCCTCTCAAAGTGCTGGGATTACAGGTGTGAGCCACCATGCCTGGCCTGTTCCAGGGGCTTCCAACCAGATGTTTCAACATGTGGACGCTGGGCAAGATAGTGGCCCAGAGTAACAGAAAAGATGGGAAAGGGAAAGGGAAAAAGAAAAAAGGAAAGGGAAAAAGGGAAAGGGAAAAAGGAAAAGGGAAAAAAGAAAAGGGAGAAAGGGGGAAAGGGGGAAAGGGAAAAAGGGAAAGGGAAAAGGGAAAGGGAAAAGGGAAAGGGAAAAAGGGAAAGGGAATAAGGAAAAGGGAAAAAAGGAAAAGGGAGAAAGGGGGAAAGGGAGAACGGGAAAAGGGAAAGGGAAAAGGGAAAGGAAAAGGGAAAGGGCAAGTTTCCCACTTTAGGGAGGAAAAAGCTCCCCACGTTCCATGATCCTGTACTGGCATAATTCTATAAGCCACAGACATCAGCAAAAAGTGCAAGGCAGATTAATCCAAAGACAGGGCCGGGCATGGTGGTTCATACCTGTCATCCAGCACCTTGCGAGGCCAAGGCAGGTGAGTCAGCTAAGGTTAGGAGTTTGAGACCAGCCTGGCCAACATGGTAAAACCCTGTCTCTACTAAGAATACAAAAATTAGCTGGGCCCGGTGGCGTGCACCTGTACTTGGGAGGCTGAGGCAGGAGAATCACTTGAACCTGGGAGGCAGAGGTTGCCGTGAGCCAAGATCTAACCATTGCACTCCAGCCTGAGTGACAAGAGTAAGACTGTCTCAAAACAAACAAATACAAAGACAATCGTGTTTAACATTCCATAATGCCGGCCGGGCGCGGTGGCTCAAGCCTGTAATCCCAGCACTTTGGGAGGCCGAGGCGGGTGGATCATAAGGTCAAGAGATCGAGACCATCCTGGTCAACATGGTGAAACCCCGTCTCTACTACAACTACAAAACATTAGCTGGGCATGGTGGCGCGTGCCTGTAGTCCCAGCTACTCAGGAGGCTGAGGCAGGAGAATTGCCTGAACCCAGGAGGCGGAG
>NW_016107460.1:837977-853544 GCF_001604975.1 Cebus imitator | reverse complement strand
GCCGGGCGCAGTGGCTCACGCCTGTAATCCCAGCACTTTGGGAGGCCGAGGCGGGTGGATCATAAGGTCAAGAGATCGAGACCATCCTGATCAACATGGTGAAACCCCGTCTCTACTAAAAATACAAAAAATTAGCTGGGCATGGTGGCGCGTGCCTGTAGTCCCAGCTGCTCGGGAGGCTGAGGCAGGAAAATTGCCTGAACCCAGGAAGCGGAGGTTGCGGTGAGCCGAGATCGCGCCATTGCACTCCAGCCTGGGTAACGAGAGCGAAACTCCGTCTCAAAAAAATAAAAATAAAAATAAATAAATAAATAAATAAATAATTTGCAATTGCTGTACCAAAAAGCGAAATTTACTGTGTTGGGTTGAATAGAAAACCCAACCTCCTGCTCTGCTTAAAGTTAACTAACTCACTGTAAATTATTCACCTTATCTATCTTCCCTGCATTCTTAGCAAAGTTCTCAGGCATCTAGAAGTCCCTATTTTTTCTTGCTAAGCAGCTGCAGGGTCACAGGGCAGATAACACTCAAAGAATGTACAATTTGTTTCTCAAAATTTTTCTTTTTAAATGCAATACATATCACAAAACATGTCACAGGTTAATCAACTGTTCTTTGTTCTTGGTTTTGTAAAATTGATTCCTGCTTCATCATCCCGTGTTACAAAGGTGCTTAAAAAGCTCTCATTGCTTTTTTCCTTGCTCAGTCTTAGGAAGCGATTCCACTGAGCCCATAATCATGTGAAATAAATTCCTCCTCCTACCCCATCGGTCTCTGCAAGTCTCTAATTTCCCACTTCAACTGAACCTAGAACTGGGGAGAAATGCTAACAAATGGGCTCTCCCAGTCCGGCTCCATTTCACCACTACTCCAGCCACACCTTGAAAAAACCTAGCCTCTAATTTTTGAGGAGGCTGATTTGAGTAATAATGAAACTGATCTTCTGTGTAGCTGGCTCTAAGTGTGTAAAAGTCTTTCTCTATTGCAATTCCCCTGCCTTGATAAATCTACTCTATCTAGGCAATGCGGAAGAAGAACCCATTGGGAGGAGACAAAAGGGTGGCTTAGAAGATTCCATCGTTATCTACAACTGCTGCTTCTCAGATGCTTTCAGCTTGAAATCATCAATATGCCAGGTCAGGGTATTTTGGGGTGTTATATCCTTAACTACTTTGGTCCAAAGGGTTGATTTTACTAATCATTCTCCTTGTATTTGAAAATTGTTCTTCAAAATAAAACCCATTCCTTAACCACTGTGTGGTCCCAACTTAGCAGGTTACTGTAGGTTTCTGAGGTGGCTGGGGGAAGGGAAAGGAGGCGGAGGGTTGAATTTGGGTTAGCGGAATTCCCCAAACATTTGTAGCTGTAGAGCCCCTTTTGTTTTATTTTTATGAGACCAGAAATCAAAGACCTTTCTTTGGGAAGCTGATCTCTCACTCACTCCTTGGGAGGATGCTCAGCCTTGCCGGGCTTGGTGCCTTCAGAGAGCTGCCTTCTGTGGCTCTAGCACAGGAGTTGGATAACCGCAGGAAGCCTATTGATAGTAACAGCAGGAGAGCAGGGGCGAGGCACTGGATTTGGGGAGAGGGCTCTCAGTGACCTGCTTATAAGCTATAGCTCCAGTCACCTTCCAAGCAGGCACGGAGGTGACCTCTCTGAGTAGTGGCCCTGGAGGTGCAGGCAGACCCCGGGGCAAGGGAATGGGTGGTTACAGCATTTCCAGGTCACTGCAGAAGCCAGAAGGGGAACATGCTAAGTCAGGCTGGGACTTGAAATTCCCTGAATTTATGATAATAATTTATCTTTGAACAATTGCCCACACAGCAGCTCACTCCCATCTCCACAGCACTTCAGGAAGTGGGCAAGGAGGATGCTGTGCCTCCCAGTTTTGGGCGCTGAGGGGAGAGTGTCTGTGACTTGTCAAGGTCACACAATCAAAGGTCACAGAAGGGAGGACATGATGGGAGCCCAGGATGTCCATGTTCTTTCTACTCTGTCACTCAGCATCGGCAGGTTTGGAATCTTTAATTTTGGGGAATCCATTTGGTCTAGAAAGTGTGGGTGTGGGCTGCAGTCACCTGGGAGAGGGAGACAAAGCTGGCTGTGGAATGCTCCTGGGAGGGGAGGGTGCCTCATGCAGGCTATGCAGTGCCCCGGAAAAGAGAAGGGGTGCCTCATGCAGGGTCTGGTTTAGGAGGCAAGAAGTCGGATTCATGAACCGTGAGCGAGGGGACTGAACACGGAGGAGGGGGCCCAAGTCCAAGAGGGCAGAGAAAAGATCCAGGAAGGGGTTCCTGGGCCTTGGGATCATGAAGGGCCAGCTGTGTCCCCAGTCTGAGCCCCTCCTGCAGTGCAGGCCCAGCTGGGTGGAGGCGCCTCCCCAGGGCTCCAGACTGACTCAGAAGCTGGCTGCCTTCTTCCCAGATCGCCACCACCCACATTCCATCAGCTGCTCTTCCCTCTCTGGTTGTTTTCTTCTGTCTGGCTTTATTTACCCAGTCTCCAACACCCTCGTTATTGCTTTGTGTTATCACCCAGAGTTTTACGCTGAGTAAAACCTATCTGCTTTCTTTGTTTCACAACATTATTAAAAATAAAAATAAAAAATATAAGAAAGTCATTTGGATCTTCAAAAATAAAAATAAAAAAGCAGAAACAATGTAAGTTTAGTGTGCCTAATGTAAAATTCATCATTTTAATTTATTATTGATTTTTAGAGACAAGATCTCCCCATCACCCAGGCCAGAGTGCAGTTGAGTGATCATAGCTCACTGCAGCTTTGAACTCCTGGGCTCAAGCGATACTCCCACCTCAGCCTCCTGAGTAGCTGGTGTCAGGTCTCCGTATGCAAGCTTGGAACCTGAATGTCAGGTCTCATACGCAAGTCTGGAGCCTGAAAGTCTGAAATCCTACCTGCCCCAGCTGGTATCTCCCCACCCTCGCCTGCCTTCGCCATTGTGCCTAATGACCCAACGGAGCTTCCCCAACAAGCCCCTCGCCCAACCCTGCCATCTTAACTGTTCTTATGATAATGTAAATACCTCTCACCCAACCCTGCCATTGTAACTGAACTTACCATCTTACTCTGTAACACCCCCCCCAAAAAAAACTACCCCAACCTATAAAGCCAATTCCCACCTTACCCCCTTTGCCTTTTCCATTCTTGGATTCGGCAGCCTTGTTGCCCACACAAAGCCTGTTTGAAACATCTCTTTATTAAATGCACTTCATATTCAGTACTATTGGATGTGAATAACATTTGATGCCAAAACCCGGGACAGGGGAACTCCCACGGGAGATTAGCCCCCTGTTCCAACTTTCATAAAGAGATCTACCTACCGACCTGGGGTTATCAGACCAGCCCACAGAGGCACACCACCGGCTATTTTGGTAAGCAGTCTCTTTTTTGCTTTCCCATCCTTTTGTCTTTTCCTTTCCACTTCCTCCCCCTTTCTGTTTGGTCCTTTTTCCACCGCAAAGACAAGGAAAATCAGAAGAACCAAGTTCTTCCATGAGATTCATGACCGGAAACTCCAACATAGGTCACGGATCCGGGGACCCAGTTTCCCCAGGGGTTTGACTGTCATGGAGACGTTCACCCTAGTCACTCACCCACCAGGCTCATGACCGATATTTGTGTCAGGTCAACGTAGAGGACGCTCTCTTTGACCACCCACCAACGACGAGGTTCAACCCAGACTCAACTAGGGAGGCCTTTTGAGCGGCTGGGTTGCATGCCCATTTTCCCTGTCTCTGCTGCCTTTCCGGAACCATGGGCAATCGTCCGTCCTCTATCCCTTTCTTCCTCCTCCTATACCACCATTCCTGCCTTGCTGGCTGATTGGGCTACCTCTCCTGTCTTTACATCTGCGTACCTCTTTTGACAGTCCCCGCCTCTCCCCTCCTACAAAGCCTCTTTACTTTTTAAACAAACTTAGCAGGGCCTCTTCAGATGTTTCATACCAACAGGCTGCTTTGCTCCTCCGCACCTACTTACAGCAACCCTCACTTCATATCAACTCCACTCCACCCAAGCTAGGACCCCTCACTACACAAACAACCATCCCCACTCCTGCCCCTCTGTGCACTTCCCATCAGCAAACCACTGGAATCCCCTTAGGTAACCTTCCACCTTCTAAATGCACTTTACCCTTCGTCTCCAAAGCCCCCACACACATATTAACATGCTTAAGGGGGCATACTTACTCCCCTTTACTAACAAACCCTCTATCACTACTAATAATCTCAAAAACATTAACAGCCATTGTTTAGGGAAACACCTTCCCTGCATCTCGCTTATCCTTGGTTACCCTCTCCTTGTGCCTCAGATTCTCCTCCTAGTCCTTCTTCATGCTTACTGACACCCACCCCTACAAATAAATGGGCGTAGCAGGCTATTTGTTGACACCACACGCTTCCTCATACATTATGAAAATCAAACCACTTCCACTACACAGCTGCCACACTGATCTCCCCTTCAACCCCTAACAGCTGCTGTCCCCGATGAATCTTTAGGAATTTGGGCATCTGATTCCCCATTCAGTACTCCCTCTCACCTCTTCGCCCTGTGTTTTCAATTCTGCCTTGCCCCAGGCCTATTCTCCCTAGGTGGCCCCTCTACCTAATGTGTTTGCCTGCTAACTGGACAGACACCTGTCCCTTAGTCTTCCTTATTCCTAAAACCCAGTTTGCCAATGGTAACAAACAACTGCCTGTCCCCCTCATGACACCTACCGGACGAAAAAGAGCTATACAACTAATTCCATTACTCATAGGAATAGGGCTTGCAGCCTCCACCGTAGGCCTTGGAACTGGCATGGCAGGGCTCACCACCTCCATCACAGCGTTCCCGCAGTCTGTCTGCTGATTTCTCTGCCAGTATTACAGATGTATATAGTACCTTGTCTGCCCTTCAGGCTCAAATGGACTCTTTGCTGCAGTTGTCCTCCAGAACCGTCGTGGCCTCGACCACTGCAGAAAAAGGAGGACTCTGTATATTCCTAAGTGAAGAATGTTGCTTTTACTTAAACCAGTCTGGCCTATTGTATGATAATATCAAAACACTCAAAGACAGGGCCCAGAAGTTTGCCAACTAGGCAAATACCTATGCCGAGCCTGCCTGGCCATTTTCTAACTGGAGGTCACGGCTCCTTCCCATCCTTACTTCTTTCATACCCATCTTTCTTCTTCTATTTGAACCCTGTATCTTCCGCTTAGTCTCCCAATTTGTACAAAACAGCACCCAGGCTAATGCTACTCTGGACAACCCCACAATATCGCACATTGCCTCAAAGTCCCCCAGCAACTTCAGCATTTGTAAGGCCAGATGTATTATTCAGACCTTCCTTATTTGCATACCTGTCCCGTTCCCACTTCTACCCTTCCTCCCCACTTCAAAAAAAAATTTTTTAGGTGTCCGCGCAGGCCCGTCAAGCACAAAGTAGCCTTGAGAAACTCTGCCCTCAGCCCCAGAAACCTGTCATCATCCCCACTTCTCTAATTCTTTCTCTCTACATATAGACAGGAATGTCGGGTCTCCATATGCAAGCCTGGAGCCTGAACATCAGGCCTCATCTGCAAGCCTGGAGCCCGAGAGTCTGAAGTCCTGCCTGCCCCGGCTGATGTCTACAACCCCCACCTGAATTTGGCCATTGTCCCTAATTGCCCATCAGAGCTTCCCCGACAAGGCACCCACCCAACCCTGCCATCTTAATTGTTCTTATAATGTAAATACCTCTCACCCAGTCCTGCCATTGTAACTGAGCTTGAGACCTTACTCTGTCACAGGTTCTAAAAACTACCCCAACCTATAAAGCCAATTCCCACCTTACCCGCTTCGCCTTTTCCTTTCTCAGATTCGGTGGCCTTGTTGCCCACACAAAGCCTGTTTGAAACATCTCTTTATTAAATGCACTTAATATTCAGTACTCCTGGATGTGAATAACAGCTGGGGCTACAAGAGGGCACCACAGTGGCAGAACAGGGCTCACTAACGCAGGCATCCAGTGCAGCTGTTTCAATACTGAGTGGTTAAGTTAAATATTAAAAGCTGATAAAAAAACAGTGCCCTTATACAAATGATACAGGAGTTATTAAGAAATAATTTTTAGGCAGATAGTACGTGTAAAGTTTCTTAAAAAAAAGTTTCTCGGTGGAAATTTGCTTGTCATAACAACCAACCCCAGAAGCATCTCTTTTCTAACAGAAAAGGTGGCTTGAAGGGCTGGGCCAGGAAGCTTTAATATGCAAATGGAGGCCATTAGAAACTAGGTTCACTCAAAATGACAATTCCCATCTTCCTGTAACCAGGTGTACGAAGTGTCATGGCCACCTCCAGATAGCACCATGTGTTTGGAACATCCTGGCGACCTATATCTGCATATTAAAGGCCTAAGGTGGGAGGGCCAGGTTTTTTGAGGGCTACGTGAAGGTGAGGGCTACACCTGATCAAACCAATTCCCTGGGCCTTATGGAAACCAGACACCGCCTCCTCCGGCACCCCAATGTAAGCAGCCACTTTTCTGCCGCACACGGGGTTTTCCCTTTGTTTGAATCCCTTCTCCCTCTGTCTCTGTCTGAGAGCTGTTTTCTTCTTCCTTCTTTCTTGCCTTTTCTCTCCTTAAAACCACTCCATGTGCGTCCATGTCGTTAATCCTATCGGCGAGAGACCAAGGACCCTGGTGTCCCTCCAGTCACGTGAGCTGCATCCCAAAGGCTGGAATCTAACAAAAGCCCACCAAGAGTTTTGCCTACGCCTCTTCCTGGGCCTTAAAGCATGACAAAGTAACAGGAATTCTTAACAGGACCCGTTTAGGATTAAACAAGTTCTACTGGGGGGGTCTGAAGAAACTCCCCAGATCTCCACAGACAATTTCATTGAAGGTGTGAAGGAACCCTCCAAACCTCCATGATTTAGTCAGAGACAAGGGCAATCACACCAGCGCTGAGACCCGTTAACTTACTGAGGCTCCGGAAGAAGGTCTGCACTCAGACTTTTTTCTTTTCTTTTTAAAAAATGATGGGGTTTCACCATGATGGCCAGGCTGGCCTTGAACTCCTGACCTCAGGTGATCCACCCACCTCGGCCTCCCAAAGTGCTAAGATTACAGGCGTGAGCCACCGCGCCCAGCCTCAGACCTTATAGATTTTATTTTATTTTTTTATTTTATTTTTTTTTTTTTTTTGAGACGGAGTTTTGCTCTTGTTACCCAGGCTGGAGTGCAATGGTCGGCTCACCGCAACCTCCGCCTCCTGGGTTCAGGCAATTCTCCTGCCTCAGCCTCCTGAGTAGCTGGGATTACAGGCACGCACCACCATGCCCAGCTAATTTTTGTATTTTTAGTAGAGACGGGGTTTCACCATGTTGACCAGGATGGTCTCGATCTCTTGACCTAGTGATCCACCCGCCTTAGCCTCCCAAAGTGCTGGGATTACAGGCGTGAGCCACCGCGTCCGGCCCTTATAGATTTTAAAAAGTTAATCACGTCATTAGATGAATGCTCACTTACACGTAAACATACAGCTTAGAAGGTATATAAGCTCTGAAAAAACTTCGTCATTGAGTCGGTCTGGTAATAATTTCCAGGCCTTCTCCCTGTAACCAGTTACAGAAATAAAAACTCTCTTCCTCTCCAGTTCATCCGTATCTTGTTACTGGGCTGTGAGAAATAGCAGCCCGACCCTGTTTGGTCTGGGAACACCACCATGCCCAGCTAATTTTTTTTTTTAATTCTTGGTAGAGACTGGTCTCCCATTCCTGGCCTCAAGGCATCCTCCTGCCCTGTGCTCCTAAAACACTGGGTTATAGGCATGAGCCACCACACCCAGTCATGCTATTTAACCATTTTTAAGTGTATAACTCAGTAGCACTTAGTACATTCACCATTTTGTGCAACCTTCCTTACTATCTAGTTCCAGGATAGTCCATTATTTCTACATTCCAAGCAGAGATCCTTCTACCTATGACGCAGTCATTCCCCACTCCCCTTTCGCCCTACCCCCGGCAGCCACCCATCTATTTTCTGTCTCTATGGATTTGCCTGGTCTGGGTATTTCATATAAATGGCATCAAGCAATATGAAGCTTTTGGGATCTGTCTTCTTTCACTTAGAATGTTTCTTAGATTGGTAGTGTGTAGAATTTCATTTTTTATGGCTGAATAATATTTCATTGCAGGGATATGCCACTTTTATCTACTCATCAGCTGACAACATCTAGTTGTTTCTACCTTTTGGCTATTGTGAAGAACGTTGCTATGAACGTTTGTGTACACATTTTTGTTTGAACACTTATTTTCAATTCTTAGGAGTTGAATACCTAGGAGCGGAATTGCTGGATTACATTTCTAATTCGATGATTAACTTAGGAACATTGGTTTGGTTTTAGTTGCATAATTCAGATTCTAATTTTATGTCACCATGCCTCAGTTTCCCTATAGGAAAGAATGTACAAGTGTCAGTGAGACTGGTACCAGAGTCTGCCAGGCCAGGGCCACCTGCAAGGGTAGAGACTGTGTCTCCCAGAGTGCTGGTTCTCCCCTTCTTCCCTGGCTTCTAGGAATGTACACGGTAACTGAGTCCAGCATGGATTCAGTGTTCCCCAGCTCCAGACACTGTTCCCAATGGAAAGTGCAAACAAAATGTCACTTGTCCTTTTACTTGGACCCCTTTCTCCATGGCACTCTCCTCCATTTTATTTCATTTTTTTTCTTTTTTTTTTGAGATAGAGTCTTGCCCTGTCGCCCAGGCTGGAGTGCAGTGGCACGATCATGGCTCACCAAAGCCTCTACTTCCTGTGCTCAAGCAATCTTCCAGCTTCAGCTTCCTGAGTAGCTGGGACTACAGCCATGCACCATGACATTTGGCTAATTTTTAAATTTTTCGTAGATACAGGGTCTTGCTTTGTTTCTCGGGCTGGTCATGACCTCCTGTGCTCAAGCAATCCTCCTGTCTTGGCCTCCCAAAATGCTGGGATTTCTGGTGTGAGCCACTGTGCTCGGCCCCTCATCCATTTTAATATTTTAGTTGTTTCATAAAATGTCCAGGTGTATATGGAATGGTGAAGTTATGTAACAAGGTTTGGCTTCCTATGTCCCAGACCCCCTCAATCACCATGGGAACGCTCTTGCGTCAGGGACCCCAGGACTCAGGGGATGGCCAATATGATACAGTGACCATGCCACTTCCTCGCTGTGTGACCTGGGCCAAATTCCTTAACTGCCTATACCTGAGTTCTACATCTATATTAAAAAAAAAAAAAAAAAAAGCACTTTGAAATAGGGTTGTTGTGAGGATAGCAGTTAGTACACGCAACATAGAGGTCCCCGTTCTAACCCAAAACCTGTGGATGTGACCTTATTTGGGAAAAGAGTCTTTGTAGATGTAATTATCTCAGGGATCCTGAGACAAGGAGATCATCTTGGATTATCCAAGTGGGCCCTAAATCCAGTGACAATGACAGGGCAGAAGAAAAGACTCACAGGGAGGAGGAGCTTGGAGTGAGGCAGCTACATGCCAAAGAATACCTGGGCCACCACGAGCTAGAGGGGGCAAGGAAGGGGTCTCCCCCTGAGCGTTTGTGGGGAGCGTGGCCAGCAAAACAACTCGATTTCAGGTTCCGGTTTCCAGAACTGTAAGAAAATAAGTACGTGTTGTCTTAAGCCGCTCAGTTTCTTTTTTTTTTTTTTTTTTTTTGAGACGGAGTTTCGCTCTTGTTACCCAGGCTGGAGTGCAATGGCGCGATCTCGGCTCACCGCAACCTCCACCTCCCGGGTTCAGGCAATTCTCCTGCCTCAGCCTCCCAAGTAGCTGGGATTACAGGCACGCGCCAGCATGCCCAGCTAATTTTTGTATTTTTGGTAGAGACGGGGTTTCACCATGTTGACCAGGACGGTCTTGATCTTTTGACCTCGTGATCCACCCGCCTCGGCCTCCCAAAGTACTGGGATTATAGGCGTGAGCCACTGCGCCCGGCCAAGCCGCTCAGTTTCTGGCAATTGATTACAGCATCCACAGGCACCTAATGCGATGCTTAAAGCAGGACTCTTCTTCAGGAAGTGCTCTAGGATAGTGAGCTACTGTCATGTCAGGGTTAGCTATGATTTTGCTCCCTGAGCTGCGTCAACCACAGCCCAGAGTGGTGAGTCACTGGCACCTCTGGGCCAGACCCTGGAACTACAGGTGGCTCTGGGCTCTCTGCAGCTTTTAAAATGGTCTCTCAGGCTTCCGCTCCTGATGGACACTTCTTCCCCTGAGGACTGACTCAATTTCAGAGACCTCTGGCCTCAGGCCAGTTCCCACAGCATCATGGAATGTCTGGCTACAAGGAGTCCCCCTGGGAACTGCTCTAGTCAGGCCCCGGGGCTGGGGCTGCAGCTGTAGCCACCTTCAGGGACAGACACATTGCCCAGTGCTAGATCTGTTCTGACGCTGGTGTGCCCTGTCCCCTTAGATGCAGTGCCAGAGCCATGTGATTCAGGGCTGTCACGCTTGTCTAGGGTCAGCTTATCTGATGCCAGGCCAGGAGGCCTCAGCAGGAAATGCCACCTTTAACTTTGTTCTTGAGGAAGAATCAGGCTGAAATTCTAGGAATTTCCAAATGGACTGGGTTGGTTGGAGGGAAGCGGAAGTTAAAGGAATGTGAGCCTCAGGACTTGGGGGCTAGCTGGGAAGATGGTGGACCCCTCTTCAGTCCAGTGAGTGGGAAGCCTCTTTTGGCTTTCTGCATTTTGACAGGAGCTGCACAAGATGCCAAAGGTCTGTTTATTCCTCTGATCTCCACAGGGTCTGCCCTCTCAGGATTTCAAAGCATTTATGAGTGTCTCAATCATTGTGTCTGCTCAGTGGATGGGTCACAGCTTTTAACACATCAAATAAAAATGTAAAGAACCTAACAGTGGTCAGAGTCATAACTAGAATTATTAACCGCTGGCTTATTCTCTTCCAGAATTTGGGTTATTCTAAACGGAGTTTTTTGAAGTGCTTATATATTTAAAGGAAAAGA
This sequence comes from Cebus imitator, assembly GCF_001604975.1. Taxonomy (NCBI): domain Eukaryota; kingdom Metazoa; phylum Chordata; class Mammalia; order Primates; family Cebidae; genus Cebus; species Cebus imitator. Next base: position 842,543 of record NW_016107460.1, on the reverse strand, counting down.
AAGGAGAAAAGTAAATTCTGCAGTCCTATGTTCCAAATAAGTAGCTACTATAATTATTTGGGGCTTTCTATGTGCCAGAAACTATTTTATTGGTTGATGGAGACAGGGTCTTGCTCTGTCTGTCGCCCAGGCTGAATGCAGTGGCATGACAATGGCTCATTGTAGCCTCAGTCTCCCAGGTTTAAGCAACCCTCCTACCTCAGCCTTCTGAGTAGCTGGGACTACGGGCTCAGGTCACCACTCCTGGCCCCTTTTTACATTTTTTATAGAGATGGAGTCTTGCTATGTTGCCTCTTGAACCCCCGAGCTCAAGTGATCCTCCCACCCCAGTTTCTCAGTGTTGGAATTACAGGGATGAGCCATCATGCCCAGCTCAGGCACTATTTAAAATCATTAAATATATAATCTCACTTAATCTTTATAGTTCCTCTGTGTGATAAGCGTGATCATGTATCACTTAACAGCAGGGATACACTCAGAAATGCATCGTTAGGTGATTTCTTTGTTGTGAGAAGCTAAGTTTTTTATACAAGGTCACACACCTCAGAATCAGCGGAGAGGGAATTTAAAGCCAGGTCTGCACAACTTTTCATCAGCAAATTACCCTTCTCTGAAAATGGGAATAACGCACACATAGCACTCACTATGTGCCACACACATAGCAAGCACTTTACGTATTTTAAATAGTGAATTCTCACAACACTACGATGTAGGTATTATTTTCATCCTCCACTTTTACATATGAGGACATTGAGGCACGGAGAGGTTAAGTATTAATAACTTGCCCAAGGTCTCACAGCTAATCGATGGGAACCATAAGAAGCAATGACAACTGGTTTGCTGAGGCATCCAGTTTGAGCCTGTAGTAAACAAAACCTAGAAGATGCACCCCGAGCCTCATAGAAGGTAACTTGAGCCAGAACCTCTGCTTTATGGCTTCTCTAAGATCTTACTTTCTAATCCCTGCCAAATTCTTGGCCCTTGGCCTGCCTCTATGGGAGCTTTGTCAGGTAATTTAGTCCATATATTTAGGATTTAAAAGAGAATGAGGGGTCGGGTGCAGTGGCTCATGCCTGTAATCCCAGTACTTTGGGAGGCCAAGGTGGTAGGATCACTTTAGCCCAGGAGTTTGAGACCAGCCTGAACACAGGGAGACCCTGTCTCTACAGGAAAAAACAAAAACAACAACAACAAAAAAACGCTGAGCATGGTGGTGCACACTTGTAGTCCCAGCTACTCAGGAGGCTGAGGTGGGGAGATTGCATAAGACAAGTAGGTCCAGCCTGCAGTGAGCTGTGATGGTGCCACTGCACTGTAGCCTGGGTGAAGAGCAAGACTCTTGTCTCAAATAAGTAAATCAATACATAAAAATGAGAGAATGAACTGGATCCTAAAAACAGCGTGGTAAGTTTATCATAATTCATGTTGTTACAGAACCTTTTTGGGATCATACTCTTCGGCCTCATAATTCTTATGGATGCCTGGTCCGGAGAAATAATCTTAAAGAAAATGCTTTATGCATAATAGTGTTAACTATACAGCAAAAACTGGAAAACAATTCATATGTTCAACATTAGCAAAATGGTTAAGCAAATCATGGATGAAGTATTAGACAACAAGCAAACAAAGTTTACAGAGAGGTATAATAACCTCGGAGAGTGCTTCTGTTATGATGTTAGACTCTGAAAATCATCCTGGGTACAGTGGCTTATGCCTGTAATCCCAGCACTTTGGGAGGCTGAGGCGGGGAGATCACCTGAGGTCAGGAGTTCAAGACCAGCCTGACCAACATGGAGAAACCCCGTCTCTGCTAAAAATACAAAAAGATTAGCTGAGTGTGGTGGCATGTGACTGTAATCCCAGCTACTCAGGAGGCTGAGGCAGGAGAATCACTGGAACCTGGGAGGTGGAGGGAGCCAAGATGGCACCATTGCACTCCAGCCTGGGCAACAAAAGCGAAACTCCATCTCAAAAAGAAAAAAGAAAAAATATCATCTATAAAATTATATACATGGTTTATCAGTTATATATTGCTGCATACCAAATCATTCCAAAATGTAGGACTTAAAGCAATACATATTTATTATTCTAGAGTGCATGGGTCAGCCTAGGCTGGGTCCTTAGCCAGAGTTTGCCATGAGGTTACAATCAAAATATTGCCCAGGGCTGTGTTCCCATCTGAAGACAAGACGGGTGCAGGATCTTCTCCCAAGCTCAGTCTCATAGATTTTGTCTGGATTTAATTATTTGAGGTTGTTGGAATGAGGCTTCCCTCAGTTGGCCAGGCAGCCCCTTCTATCAGGGCAAGCATAGGAGAAGAGCCAAAGAAAGAAAATTCTGGCAAGAAGGAATTCAGTTTTTTATGATCTAATATTGAAATTGACACAGACACTTTTCTGTATTCTATTTGTTAGAAGCAATTCACTAGGTTCAGCCCACACTCAAGGCAAAGGGATTATAGAAAAGTGTTAGTACTAGAAAATGGGATGAATGAAGGCTATTTTAGAAGGTTGTCTACTACACAAGTCATAATTTTTAACTTTGCTAAAACCACATGCATAGGATAAAAGTTGGAAACACATACATAGCAAAATGGTTATTGTGGCTCTCAGTTGAAGGATTCAAGTATTGGTTCTTTCCTTCTTAAATGCTTCTGTATTGAATAGACAACCTAGAAATAAATCCATATCTTTAGAGCCAACTGACTTTTGAGAAGACACACCTTGGGGAAAGGAGACCCTCTTTATTTTTTTTTTATTTTTATTTTTATTTTTATTTTTTTTGAGACGGAGTTTCGCTCTCCTTACCCAGGCTGGAGTGCAATGGCGCGATCTCGGCTCACCGCAACCTCCGCCTCCTGGGTTCAGGCAATTCTCCTGCCTCAGCCTCCTGAGTAGCTGGGATTACAGGCACGCGCCACCATGCCCAGCTAATTTTTTGTATTTTTAGTAGAGACGGGGTTTCACCATGTTGACCTCGTGATCCACCCGCCTCGGCCTCCCAAAGTGCTGGGATTACAGGCGTGAGCCACCGAGCCCGGCCCAGGAGACCCTCTTTAATCAGTGATGCTGGAAAACTGAATATAAGAAAAATAAATCTAGACCCCTATCTATTACCATACACAAAATCAACTCCTAACGGATGAAACACTTCAGTTAAGGCTTGGAACTCTAAAGCCACCAGAAGAAAAACAGAAGTGCTTCAGAACATTGCCCTAGGCAAAACTTTCATGGCTAAGCCGCCAAAAGCACAGGTTACAAAAACAAAAGTAGGCGATTGGGTCTGTGTTAGATTAAAAACTTCCAGACAGCAAAGGAAACAATCAACAGAGTGAAGAGACAACCTGTTGAATGGGAGAAAGTTGCCAGCTATTCATCCGCAAGAGACTCACACCCAGAATATACAAGGAACTCAAACAACGCAACCATAAAAAACAAATCCCATCAAAAAGTGGGCAAAAGATGTGGTGGCTCATGCCAGTAATCTCAGCACTTTGGGAGGCTGAGGTAGGAGAATTGCTCAAGTCCAGGAGTTCACGATCAGCCTGGGCAACATGGTGAAACCCTGTCTCTACAAAATTATATATATATATATATGTATATATAAAATATATATATATAAATTATATACATATATATATATATATAAATTATCCAGATGTGGTGGCACACACTGTAGTCCCAGCTACCCAGGAGGCTGAGGTGAGAGGATGGCTTGAGCCTGGGGGGTTGAGACTGCAGTGACCCAAGATTGCACCACTGCACACTCCAGCCTGGGCAACAGGGTGAGACTCAAAAAAAAGAAAATATGGATAGACATTTCTCAAAAGACATAAAAATGGCCAACAAATATGTAGAAAAATGCTCAACACTAATTACCGAAAAAATGCAAATCAAAATCATGTCATTCCTCCCCAATTAAATGGTTATTACTAAAAGATAAAAAATAACAAACGCTGTGAGAATTCTGAGAAAAGGGAACTCTTATAGATGATTGGTGGAAATGTAAATTATAGCCAGTATAAAAAACAAAATGGGGGTTTCTCAAAAACTAAACACAGAATTATCATGTGATCCAGCAATCCCACTAAGCGAAAGGAAGTCAGTGTATTGGAGATGACTGTACCCTCATATTTACTGCAGCACTATTCACAATACTCAGATATGGAGTCAACCTAGGTGTCCAACAACACATTAATGGATAAAGAAATATGGTATATAGTCACAGTAATTCTACTATTAAAAACTCTTCTACTATAACTAAGCCATTCAGCCATAAAAAAGAACGAAATCCTGTCATTCGTGGCAACATAGCTGAGCCTGGAGGATGTTGATGTTTTGGGCAGACAAAAGAGGATGGATCCCCACACCTGCCTTCCAGAAAATACTCTTTTCTTTGAGACTGAGTCCTGCTCTGTTGCCCAGGGTGGAGTGCAGTGGTGTGATTACTGCTCAGTACAGCCATGACCTCTCAAGTTCAAGCGATCCTACCTCAGCCTCCCAAGTACTGTAGCTGAGACCATATGTGTGTGCCACCATGCCCAGCTCATTTTTTTTTTTTTTTTTT
>NW_016107460.1:831585-837252 GCF_001604975.1 Cebus imitator | reverse complement strand
TTTAATGTAGAGATGAGGTCTCACCAAGTTGCCCAAGCTGGTCTCAAACTTCTGGGCTCATGCAATCCTCCTACCTTAGCCCCTCAAAGTGCTGGGATTACAGCCATGAGTCACTGTGCCTGGCTGAAAAATGTCCTTTATATAGCAAGCTTTCTTGGTAATCCCTTTTGAGGTTCTAGTTTTTTTCTGGTTTTTTTTTTTCATTCTCACTCTGTTGCTTAGGCTTGAGTACAGTGGTATGATCTCAGCTCACTGCAGCCTCCACCTCCTGGGTTCAAGCAATTCTTGTGGCTCAGTCTCCTGAGTCACTGGGATTACACGTATGTGCCACCACACCTGTTTAATTTTTTGTAATTTTAGTAGAGATGGAGTTTCACCATGTTGGCCAGGCTGATCTTGAGCTCCTGATTTCAATTGATCCACCCGCCTGGGCCTCCCAAAGTGCTGGGATTACAGGCACGAGCCACCATGCCCAGCTTGCTTCTGTATTTTTTTAATGTCTAATAATGAGCAAGTATTACTATGAAAAAATAGTGTTCAGCTTCATTTACTGCCCAGTTAAGAGTCTGACCACTCTGAGCCATGCTTTCTATGACCAGTGGAGTTAATGTGAGGGTGGAGGTATCGGGTCAGGCCCAGCTGTACCCACTGTCCAAGTGGTGCCTGGAGGTTGAGGGGAGCATCCTGGCACTGAGTTTGAGCCCTTTAAGGCAGTCTTGGGCTTGGCATCTGGACTCAGTGGGAGGAGGCAAACTGACACCAATAAGTAAATAGCAGGAACTCTGGGTGGCCTTTCACCAGCCCCACCAGATGCTGCCAGGGAAGGATTTCAGAGGCTGACTTCAGACCCTGTGCTCCATCAGGAGGATGAAAGGCTCATTCTCAAAAGACAGAGCTTGCTTCTTTAGTCTCATAGCTAAACCCACTGTGTCCTCATGTTCTAGAGTCCAGGTCAGAGCTCCTCATCCTTGACTCAGCAGCTACCTCAGGCTCAATAAGCAGGTGGGAAGCAAAACAGAACCTGTGCTTATCAGCCTCGGAGAGGAGTGTCTCATCGGAGGTAGGGCAGAAGTGAAGGAGGCGTTTAAGTCAGGGAGGTCAGGGTCAGGTAGTAAGAACCAGCCTGGTGGCTAATCTCTAGGTCACTGCCAGCCTTGATGAGCCCAGGTAATGTCATTACCACATTCTCATTATTTGGTTAGTTTCCAAGCTGTCCTCCTGCCTCCCTCTCTGGTCCTTCCCGAGCCATCTCACCAAGGCATGACTCATGGCTTCTCATCACCTGGAGCCCTTAAGCATTCAGCCTTTCAGCCTCACTTTCCATCATGACTTACCTCAAGTCCTTCTGCTCTAGCTGAACTAGGACTTTAAACATATGGATCTCATGCCTGCCTCCTGCCTTGGCTATCCCTGATCCTCCCTGTTAGAAGACCTTCTTTTTTCTCTACTTCAAGGCCCAGTTCAAGTTTCACCTGCTCATAGGGCCTGACATGGTTTGGCTCTTTGTTTTCACACAAATTTCATCTGGTAGCTTTCATGATTTCCACATGTTGTGGGAGGGACTCTGGGAGATGACTGAATTTTGGGAATGAGCGTTTCCTGTGCTGTTCTCGTGATAGCGAACGGGTCTCTTGAGATCCAATTTTAAAAATGGAGTTGCCCTGCACAAGCTCTTTTTTGCCTGCTGCCATCACGTAAGACGTGACTTGCTCCTCCTTGCCTTCCACTGTTATTGTGAGGCCTCCCCAGCCATGTGGAACTGTAAGTTCAATAAACCTCTTTCTTCTCTAAATTGCCCAGTGTCAGATATGTCTTCATTAGTAGCATGAAAACGGACTAATACAGGGCCCTTCTTGACTAACCCAGCATTCCTTCTGGGGATCCTGGTGTACAGTTTTAACTTACACCAACCTTTGGTATGCCTTGAAATGCCTCTTTCCTCCTCTCTTGCATGACAATGGTAGCTAACAAAGCTTTGGGTCAGCTTCCTATCGGCTGTTGATGTGCTATCTATGAGTTATCTCATTTAATTCTCAAAACAAGCAAAGTAGTTGTTTCGATACCCATTTTACAGATGAGAGTGCCAAGGTTGCAAACTCTTAGGCATCTGACCTGAGATCACACAGCTAGGGAATGGCAGAGCCAAGTATCTAAGAGCAAATGCCAGTCTGCTTTTAACTTCTCCTGTGCTTGACCTGGGAGCTGCTCATAATCCTGAAAGACACAATTCCTGAGTGCCATAATCCCAAATGTTGAAATCCCAAAAGATTGGCTGGGTGTGGTGGCTCACACCTGTAATCCCAGCAGTTTGGGAGGACTAGGCGGACTGATCACTTGAGGTTAGGAGTTTGAGACCAGCCTGGCCAATGTGGCGAAACACCATCTCTATTAAAAATACTAAAATTGACCAGCTGTGGTGACCACCTGTGGTGTGTGCCTGTAATCCCAGCTACTCAGGAGGCTGAGGCAGGAGATTGGCTTGAACCCAGGGAGTGGAGGTTGCAGTGAGCAAAGATCATGCCACTGCACTCCAACCTGGGTGACAGAATGAAACCCTGTCTCAAAAAAATTAATAAAATAAAACAGCTACTCATAAAAAAAAAAAAAGAAATCTTGAAAGATCAAAATCCCAAGAACATAATCTAGAAAAAATTCTTTAAAAGCTATTTGTTTACATATCAAAAAGGAAATGTATTCAAGAAACATACAAAAACATCATAGAACACTTCATAGGCCACTTTACACGATAAAATGGACAATAATATTCAGTTTTACAAACAGATATGCTAACAGCAGTTGCCTAGGTATAGCAGTTACGAGGAAAAGAACTGTATTCATAAAAAAGATCAAAAAGAGAAATGTATAAACACATATCACTAGGGTTGGTAATTGTGTGCATCGAGCTTTTTAAATATGGTCATGTGAAAGACAGTGATGAACAACCTAAGTCTTTTGATGAGATAAAAAACCATAGTGAGTCACCACCACATGAGCAATCACCCAAAGAGCTGTGATCGCAAGAAAATTTATCTTTCATAAATGCAGATGTACAAAAAGGACATCTATTTATTACAGAAGTTTCAACATGTTTAATGTATACACACAATGCTTACACACAGCTAGCCTTGTGATAATGCACTTTGGTATAGTCAAATTTGCAGAAAGTGCATTAGAACTCTCTAAAAGTCCTATACAATTTATACCTCCAGTATTGGAAATGATGTGGAAGCGAAATATGTAGCATAACAAATTGTAAAAAATAATGCTAAGAATTTACAATGAAAAGAAGAACTATTAATAAAACAAGGTAAAAGAGGAGTGATATCAAGATGGTGAACTAGAGATACCTGGTGCTCATCCCCCTCACAAGAAAGATCAAGGCAATGAATAAAAAGATAAGATTTGTCTGGAATGTCGAAGGGAGAAGACGGGAGTGCAGCAGGGGAATGGAGGCCCGAAGTCTAGGATGGCAATGTGGAGTCACCCAGCTGCTGCAGCCCTGGCTCCCTGCCTGGACTGCATCTGCCCAGAGTCAGGAGGAACCTCCCATTGTGTGAAAAAGCTAAGCAAAAGAATCCCGCCAGCCCCCACTGCCACCACAAACACCTACAGGCCTCACTATCTCTCTACCTGAGAATCCCACAGTCCTTACAAGTTCAGTCTGGGCAGCTGTCGAGAATTCAGGCAGCCACATTACCCTGCATTAGGAGCCCAAGGTGTGCACTACTCACCTCCCACCGCCAGCACCCTCTGTGAGCCAAGCGGCTGCAGCACATCACCATTTTAGACCACTGCCACCTCTAGAGTGCATGCTTTTCTGGGGGCCAGTAGCCACTGTACATCTTCAGCACTGGGGCTCCATCTTCATTCCACGAAGCCCACATGGGTGGCTGAGTGCCTCAACTTCGGCAGTGTGCAACCTGGGCCCAAGACTGGCGGCGACTCTGGTCCTTTACAGCAGGGACACCAACTCCCTCTGCCCTCACTTCCAGCAGGAAGAACAGTCTAGCGGTCCCATCCAAGGTTAACCTGCCCGTGAGCTGGCCAAGCAAGAGAGGCCCTCAAGCCTCTCAGCAGCTGACATGCTCCAGGGCCCATGGAGCACTACACAGCCACGCCCAGGACCTAAGAAACATCCCCATGGTGCCCCTCTTCCTGCAGACAAGCCCCTGACCTGCTCCACGGGGCTGCACCCAGGCCAGCCAAGCAGATGAGAGCCTACATTCCGGACCTAAGAAACTGTCCATGGCCTGCCCTTCCAGACACTCCCAGGTCAGCAGGGCAGTTGAATGTCCAAGTCTCAAGCCTGAGAAGGAGCCCCACTGGCCATGCATGGCAGATACTCCCCTGGGCCATCTGCAAAGCTGTGTACCTTCGTCCAGCCTGAGAAGCAGCCCCATGGGCCACCCCCAGCAGATAAGCAACCATCCCAGTTGAGAAGCTGTATGGCCATGTCCTGGGCCTGGGAAACATCCTTGTGAACTCCCGACAGATACAACCCCATGCCAGCCAAGCAGCAACGTGCCTATATCCTGGATCTGAAAAACAGCCCAATGGCCCACCCCTGCTAGGCACACTCCCAAGAAACAGCCCCATGGGCCACCCCCAGAAGACACATACCCAAGCCAGTCAAGAAATAAGGCAAACCTGTCCTGGGCTTGAGAAATAGCCCTTTGGTCCCCAGGACAAGCCAAGGAACCACGTGCACATGCTCGCAGACAGAGTAACAGCCCTATAGCTACAACCCCAGCTCCAAGTTGGCCGATTTGCCACGTGCATGCACATATCTCTGAACTGAGAAACAGCATAGTGAGCCCACAAAACCATACCACTACTGCCACAAACTTTTTTAGACTAGGCCACTGAGATATAAATGTCATTATCATGCATTACAGCTGAAGAAACTACCTGGAGAATACACTACTGCATCCATCTAGAACCAAAGCCAACTCATCTCAGTAAACTGACACACCAAGACCCATTCATACTAATCGGTATTTCCATACTAAACTTACTCCATAAAATAAGAGATGACTTTTCCACTAGATGCACAGAAATCAACACAAGGACATATCATAGATGAAAAAGAAGGAAATATGACACCTCCAAAGAAACACAGCAATTCTCCAGTAACTATCATAAGGAAATATACAACATGTCAGAAAAAGAATTCAAAATAGCAATTTTTTTTTTTTGAGACAGAGTTTCACTCTCATTGCCCAGGCTGGAGTGCAGTGGTGTGATCTGTGCTTACTGCAACCTCCGCCTCCTAGGTTCAACCCATTCTCCTGCCTCAGCCTCCCAAGTAGCTGGGATTACAGGCATGGGCCACCATGCCCAGCTAATTTTTTGTATTTTTAGTAGAGATGGGGTTTCTCCATGTTGGTCAGACTGGTCTCAAACTTCCAACCTCAGGTGATCCGCCCACCTGGGACTCCCAAAGTGCTGGGATTACAGGTGTGAGCCACCAAGCCCAGCCTTCAAAATAGTAATCTTAAGTAAACTCAGTGAGAGACAAAAGAATACAGATAGAAAGTTCAATGAGGCCGGAAGTGGTGGCTCATGCCTGTAATCCCAGCACTTTGGGTGGCTGAGGCAGGGGATCATGAGGTCAGAGTTCAAGAGCAGCCTGGCCAACATGGTGAAACCCCTTTTCTACTAAAAGTA
>NW_016107460.1:822465-831429 GCF_001604975.1 Cebus imitator | reverse complement strand
AAAAAAAAAAAAAAAAAAGGAAGAAGAAAGTTTAATGAAAGCAGGAAAACAATTTATAACTTGAATGAGAAATGCAACAGAGATAGAAATTAAAAAAAGAACCAGATAAAAATCCTACAAATGAATTCAAAACAAAATATAAATATAACTGGCAGTTTCATCAGAAGACTAGAGCAAACAGAAGAAAGACTTTCTGAACTTAAAGACTGGTTGTTTGAAATAACACAAGCAGACAATAATAATAAAAAATGAGGAAGAATTGAAATAGTCAGGATTTACGGGACACCATTAAGCAAACAAATATTTGCATTATGCACATTCTAGAAGGTTAAGAGAAGGGAAAAGTTGCAAACAACATTCTGAAATAATAGCTGAAAAATTTTCAAGTCTTCAGAGAGAGATGGACATCCAGGTACAGGAAGCTCAAAGAACCCTAAATAGATTCAATCCAAACAGGTCCTCTCTGCAGCACATTATAGTAAAATTACCAAAAGTCAAAGACAAGGTCAGAATTCTACAAGCAGCAAGAGAAAAGCATCAAGTCACACATAAGGCAACCACCATTAGACTAACAGTGGATTTCTTTGTAGAAACCTTATAGGCTGGGAGAGAATGGGAGAATATATTCAAAATACTGAAAGAAAAAGAAACTGCCAGCCAAGAATATTTTACTCACATTAGCTATCCTTTAGAAATGAAGGAAAAATAAAATCTTTACCAAACATGCAAAAACTAAGGGAATTCATCACCACCAGACTGACCTCAAAAGAAATGTTCAATAGAGTCTTACATCTGGAAGTGGAAAGATGACAACCACCTTGATGCATGTGACACTACAAAACTCAATGGTAAGGCTGATATAGAAAGGAGAAAAAGAAAGGACTGAAACCTTACTGTTATAGAAAACCACTCAACCATGAAAGTAAACAGTAAGAGGAAGTAAGGAAAAAAGGATATATAAAACAACCTATCTATGAGTAATAACCTAACCCTGAGGCCAGGCATGGTGGATTATGCCTGTAATCCCAGCACTTTGAGAGGCCGAGGTGGGTGGATCACAAGGTCAGGAGTTCGAGACCAGCCTGGCCAACATGATGAAACCTTGCCTCTACTAAGAATATAAAAATTAGCCAGGCATGGTGGTACGTGCCTGTAGTCCTAGCTACTTGGGAGGCTAAGGTGGGAGAATGGCTTGAATAAGGAAGGTGCAGTTTGCAGTGAGCCGAGATGCTCTCAACCCTGGGTGACAGAAAGACTCCATCTCTAAATAAATAAATAACCTAACCCAACCCTGAATGTAAACAAAATAAACTCTCCATTTAAAAGATACACACTGCCCGAATGGATAAAGACAAGACCAAAGTATATGCTACCTACAACAAACTCACCTCATATGTAATGACACACATAGGTTGAAAGTAAAGGAATGAAAAAAGATATTCCCTGCAAATGGAAACCAAAATCGAGCAGGAGGAGCAATACTTATATCAGACAAAACAGATTTCAAGTCAAAAGCTATAAAAAGAGACAAAGAATAACGTTATATAATAAAGAGATCAATTCAGCAACAGACTATGACAGTTGTAAATATAAATGCACTGAACACCAGAGCACTCAGATATATAAAGCAAATATGCCACCGGGCGCGTTGGCGTGTGCCTGTAGTCTCAGCTACTCCAGAGGCTGAGGCTAGAGGATCGCTTGAGTCCAGGAGTTCTGGGCTGTAGTGCGCTATGCTGATCAGTTGTCTGCACTGAGTTCAGTATCAATATGGTGACCTCCCGGTTGCCTAAGGAGGGGTGAACTAGCCCAGGTTATAAACAGACCATGTCAAAACTCCCGTGCTGATCTGTAGTGGGATTGCGCCCTGTGAGTTGCCACTGCACTCCAGCCTGGGCAACATAGTGAGATCCTGTCATTTTAAAAATAAATTAAAGGCCGGGCGCGGTGGCTCAAGCCTGTAATCCCAGCACTTTGGGAGGCCGAGGCGGGTGGATCACAAGGTCAAGAGATCGAGACCATCCTGGTCAACATGGTGAAACCCCGTCTCTACTAAAAATACAAAAAATTAGCTGGGCATGGTGGCGTGTGCCTGTAATCCCAGCTACTCAGGAGGCTGAGGCAGGAGAATTGCCTGAACCCAGGAGACGGAGGTTGCGGTGAGCCGAGATCGCGCCATTGCACTCCAGCCTGGGTAACAACAGCGAAACTCCATCTCAAAAAATAAATAAATAAATAAATAAAAATTTTAAAGCAAGTATGATTAGCCTTACAGGGAGAGATAGACCTCAATACCGTAATAGTTGAGGACTTCCATACCCCACTCTCATCATTGGACAGATCATCTAGATGGAAAATCAACAAAGAAACATTGGACTTAAACTGCATTATAGGGGCCAAGCATGGTGGGTTACACCTGTAATCTCAGCACTCTGGGAAGCCCAGGCAGGTGGATCTCTTGAGCTCAGGGGTTCAAGACCAGCCTGAGCAACATGGCAAAAACCCACCTCTACAAAATATATAAGAATTAGCTGGGCATTGGTGGCTCACACCTGTAGTTCCAGCTACCTGAGAGACTGAGGCTGGAAATTGCTTGAGCTCGGGAGGCAGAAGTTGCAGTGAACTGAGATCATTCTAATGCACTCCAGCCTGGGTGACAGAGCAAAACCCCATCCCAAAGAAATAATAATAAACAAACTGTGCCAATAGACCAAATGAATCTAACAGACATTTATAGATCATTTCCCCCAACAGCCAAAGAATACATATTTGTTTTATTTGTTTTAGATCGGAGTCTCACCCCGATACCTAGGCTGGAATTCAGTGGTATGATCTTGGCTCACTGCAACCTCCACCTTCCAGGTTCAAGTGATTCCCTTGTCTCAGCCTCCCCAGTAGCTGGGACTACAGGTACCCACCACCACACCTGGCCAATTTTTTTTTTAATTTTTAGTAGAGACAGGGTTTCACCTTGTTGGCCAGGCTGGTCTTGAACTCCTGACCTCAAGTGATTCGCCTATCTTGGCCTCCCAAAGTGCTTGGATTACAGGCATGAGCCACCAGGCCTGGCCACATATGTTTTTCATCAGCACATAGAATATTCTCCAGGATTGACCATGTTAGGACACAAAGCATGTCTTAAAATTTTTTTAAAAATTGAAACTGTACAAGTGTCTTATCTCAATACAGTGAATAAAACTTGAAATCAATAAAAAGGAAAGCATTCAAAATTGTACAAATATATACAAATTAATGACATGCACCAGAATGACCAGTGGGTAAAGGAAAACATTAAGAATGAAATTTAAGGCTGGGCACAGTGGTTCACGCCTGTAATCCCAGCACTTTGGGAGGCCGAGTGGGCAGATCACCGGAGTTTGGGAGTTTGAGATTAGTGTGACCAACATGGAGAGAAACCCCATCTCTACTAAAAATACACAATTGGCCAGATGTGGTGACCCATGCCTGTAATCCCAGCTATGCCAGAGCTGAGGCAGGAGAATAGCTTGCACCCAGGAGGCAATGGTTGCAGTGAGCCACGCCATTGCACTCCAGCTTGGGCAACAAGAGTGAAACTCCATCTCAAAAGGAAAAAAAAAAGAAGAACGAAATTTAAATGGTGAGGTTGCAGAGAAAAGGGAATGCTTATACACTGCTGGTGGAAACAGAAATTAGTCCAGCCACTATGCAAAGCAGTTTAGAGATTTTTCAAATAACTTAAATGACTACCATTTTGGGCCAGGTGCAGTGGCTTGCACCTGTAATCTCAACACTTTGGGAGGCCGAAGCAGGGTGTCATTTGAAGTCAGGAGTTCAAAATCTGCCTGGGCAACATGGTGAAACCCTGTCTCTACAAACAATATAAAAATTAGCCAGGCATGGTGTTGCATGTCTGCAGTGCCAGGTACTCTGGAGGCTGAGGCGGGAAAATTGCTTCAACCCGGGAGACAGAGGCTGCAGTGATCTGAGATCACAACTCTCAACTCCATCCTTGGCAACAAAGTGAGACCCTGTCTCAAAACCAGATATGAGCAAAAAACTTTCATTTCAACCCAGCAATCCTATTACTGAGTACCCAAAGGAATATAAATCATTTTACCAAAAAGACACATGCAGCCATATGTTCATTGTAGCACCATTCATAATGGCAAAGACATGGAATCAACCTTGATGCCCATCAATGGTGGACTGAATAACGAAAATGTGGCCAGGCACGGTGACTCACACCTGTAATCCCAGCACTTTGGGAGGCTGAGGTGGGTGGATCACCTGATCGGAAGTTCAAGACCAGCCCGATCACTATGGTGAAACCCCGTCTCTACTAAAAATACAAAAATTAGCTGGGTGTTGTGGTGTGTGCCTGTAGTCCCAGCTACTCAGGAGGCTGAGGCAGGAGAATTGCTTGAACCTGGGAGGTGGAGGTTGTGGTAAATTGAGATCCCGCCATTGCACTTCAGCCTAGGCAACAAGAGCGAAACTCCGTCTTAAAAAAGAAAAGAAAAAAAGAAAATGTGGTACATATATACCATGGAACACTATGCAGCCATTAAAAACAAAAACAAAATCATGTTCTTTGTAGCAACATGGATGCAGCTGGAGACCATTACCCTAAGTGAATTACACAGGAACAGAAAACCAAATACCAAATCTTCTTGATTTTAAGTGGAAACTGAACATTGAGTATGGATGGACACAAAGATGAGAACAAGGCCTACTTGAGACGGGAGGGCGAGTGTCAAAAAACTACCTGAGTGATGAAATCATTTGGACACCAAACCCCAGTGACACAAAATTTACCTGTGTAACAAACCTGCACATGTTCCCCTTGAATCTAAAATAGAAGTCGAACAAAAAAGAACTTGAAAAGGACAAAATATAAAAATGTACTGCAGTAAATTAAAAAACAACATACCAGGCTGGGTGTGGTGGCTCATGCCTGTAATCCCAGCACTTTGGGAGGTGATGGTGTTGGATCACTTGAGGTCAGGAGTTTGAGATTAGCCTGGCCAATACAGAGGAACCCTGTCTCTACTAAAAATACAAAAACTAGCCAGGCATGGTGGTGCATGTCTGTAATCCCAACTACTCAGGAGGCTGAGGCAGGAGAATTACTTGAACCTGGGAGGTGGAGGTTGTAATTAGCCAAGATTGCACCAGTGTACTCCAGCCTGAACAACTGAGATTCCGTCTTAAACAAAACATCCCAAAACCTATGGGACTGAGCAAAAAACTATGAAGAGGCAAGTTGATAGCAACAAATGTCTACATCAAAAAGCTAGAAAGATTTCAAATTAACCACCTAATAATGCAACTTAAGGAACTAGAAAAGCAAGAACAAGCCAAACTCAAAACTAAAAAGAAATAATAAAGATCAGAGCAGAAATAAAGAAAATTGAGATTAAAGAAATACAAAAGATCAACAAAACAAAAAGTTGGTTTTATGGGAAGATAATAAATGGACAAACTATTCACTAGATGAAGAAAAAATGAGAAAACAAAAACAGAAATGAAAAAGGAGATGTCACAATGGATACCACAGAATAAAAAGGATTGTTAGAGACTAATATGAACAACCATATTAATTTTTAATAAATTAAAAAATGTAGAGGAAAGGGATAAATTTCTGGACACATACAACCTACCAAGATTAAACCAAGAAGAAAAAGAAAACCTGAACAGACCAATAACAAGTAACAAGATTGAGTCATTAATAAAAAGTCTACCAACAACAAAAAATTTCGGGACTGATGTCTTCACTTATAAATTCTACTGAACATTTCAAGAAGAATTAATAACAATTATTCACAAATGACTCCAAAATATATAAGTGCAGGAAATTTTTCATAACTCATTTAACAAAGCCAGTATAACCCTAATACTAAATCTAGATATTGTCACAACAAAAAGGAAAACTATAAGCCAAATTATCTGATAAACACAGATGCAAAATATAATAGAAAAACTAGCAAACTGAATCCAACAATGTATCAAAAAGATAATACAACATGATCAAGTGGGGATTTATCCCAGGAATGCAAGTATGGTTTAACATATGAATCAATAAATGTGATACATCACATCAGCAGAATAAAGGACAAAAACATATCATTTAAATAGATGCAAAAAAAAATATTTGATACAATTCAACATCTCTTCATGACAAAAATTTTAAACAAACTAGGCATTGAAAGAATGTAACTCAATGTAATAAAGGAGAAATATGATAAACCCACAGCTAACATCACAGTGAATAGAGAAAAACTCAAAACTTATCTTCTATGAACTGATACGGGACAAATATGCTCATTCTAATCACACTTTTTTTTTTTTTTTTTGAGACAGAGTTTCGCTCTTGTTGCCCAGGCTGGAGTGCAATGGCGTGATATCGGCTCACCGCAACCTCCGCCTCCTGGGTTCAGGCAATTCTCCTGCCTCAGCCTCCTGAGTAGCCTGGATTACAGGCACGCGCCACCATGCCCAGCTAATTTTTTGTATTTTTAGTAGAGACGGGGTTTCACTATGTTGACCAGGATGGTCTCGATCTGTTGACCTCGTGATCCACCCGCCTCGGCCTCCCAAAGTGCTGGGATTACAGGCTGAGCCACCGCGCCCGGCCTCTAATCACTCTATTAAACACAGTGCTGGAAATTCTAGCCAGAGCATTTAGGCCAGAGAGAAAAAAAAAACAAAGGGCACCCAAATTGAAAAGGAGGAAATAAAATATTCCCTCTTAGCAGATGACACAATCTTATACATTAGAAAACCCTAAAGACTCTATAAAAAAACTCTTAGAACTGATTATGAATTGAGTAAAGTTGCAGGATACAAGATCAACATACAAAAATCAGTAGCATTTCTATACACGAATAATGAATTGCCTGAAAAAAAAATCAAGAAAGCAATCCCATTAACAATAACTACACATACACACAAAATACCTAAGGATTTAATCAATAAGGTGAAAGACCTCTACAAGGAAAACTAGAAAACACTAATGAAAGAAATTCAAGAGGATACAAACAAAACATGCCATGTTTATGGATTGAAAGAATATTGTTAAAATGACATCAACCAAAGCAATCTAGAGATTCAATGCAATCCCTATGAAAATGCCATTGACGTTCTTCACAGAAATAGAAAAAATTCTACAATTTGTATAAAACCACAAAGACCCTGTATCAGTCTGTTGTCACACTGCTATAAAGAACTGCCTGAGACTAAGTAATTTATGAATAAAACAGGCTTAACTGATTCACAGTTCCACAGGCTTAACAGGAAGCATGACTGGGAGGCCTCAGAAAACTTACAACCATGGCAGAAGGTAAAGGCGAAGCAAGCAGCTTCTTCTCATGGCAGCAGGAAAGAGAGTGAAAAGGGGAGAAGTGCCACAGTTTTAAACCATCAGATCTCATGACAACTCAGTATCATGAGAACAGCAAAGGGGAAATCTGCCTCTATGATCTAATCAGCTTCCAGCAGGCTCCTCCCCTGACCCATGGGGATTACAATTTGACATGAGATTTGGGAGGGGACACAGAGCCAAACCACATCAGACCCCAAATAGACAAAAGAACAAAGCTGAAGGCATCATACTACCAGACTTCAATATGCCACAAAGCTGTAGTAACCCAAACAGCATGGTACTGGCATAAAAACAGAAACACAGACCGTGGGAACAGAATGGAGAACCCAGGAATTAATCCATGTATCTATAGCTAATTTTAGACAAAGTCACCAAGAACACACATCAGAGAAAGGCAGCCTCTTCAATAAATGGTGCTAAGAAAACTGGAAATCCACGTGAAGAAGAGTAAAACTAGATCCCCATCTCTTGCCCTATACAAAAAAAAAAACCTCGAAATAGATCAAAGACCTAAAGACAGACCCAAAACTGTAACACGACCAGAGGGAAACATAGGGGAAATGTTTTAGGATGTTGTTTGAGGAAAAGATTTTGTGAACAAGAAGACTTCAAAAGCACAGGCAACAAAAATAAAAATAAACAGGATTATATCAAACGGAAATCGTCTGCACAGCAAAGGAAACAATCAACAGAGTAAAGGACATCCTGCAGAAGAATGGGAGAAAATATCTGCAAACTATTCATTTGACAGGGGATTTTCAGAATATAGAAGAAACTCAAACACCTCAATAGCAAAAAACAAATCTGTCTAAAAAAATGGGCAAATGATCTGAAGAGACTTTTCTCTAAAGAAGACATACAAATGGTCAACAAATATATTTATTTTAAAAAATGCTTAACACCACCAATCATCAGGGGTATGCAAGTCAAAACCATGAAAAGGTATCATTTCATTCCAGTTAGAATAGCTATGATCAAAAAGACAAAAAACAACAAATGCTGGCGAGAATACTGACAAAAGGGAATTATTCTACACTGTGAGTGGGAATGTAAACGAGTGCAACCGCTATGGAAAACAGTGCGGAGGTATCTTAAAAACCTATTAATAGACCTGGGTGCTGTGGCTCAGGCCTGTAATTCCAGCACTTTGGGAGGCTGAGGCAGCTAGATCACGAGGTCAGTGAGATCAGCCTGGCCAATATGGCGAAACCCGTCTCTACTAAAAAGTACAAAAATTAGCAGGGCATGGTGGCGGGCTCCTGTAGTTTCAGCTACTTAGGAGGCTGAGGAAAGAGAATCACTTGAATCAAGGAGGTGGAGGTTGCAGTGAGCCAAGATCATGCCACTGACTCCAGCCTGGGTGACAGAGCAAGACTTCACTTTCATCTCAAAAAACAAAACAACGGGCCGGGCACGGTGGCTCAAGCCTGTAATCCCAGCACTTTGGGAGGCCGAGGCGGGTGGATCACAAGGTCAAGAGATCGAGACCATCCTGGTCAACATGGCGAAACCCCGTCTCTACTAAAAATACAAAAAATTAGCTGGGCATGGTGGCGCGTGCCTGTAATCCCAGCTACTCAGGAGGCTGAGGCAGGAGAATT
>NW_016107460.1:800688-822335 GCF_001604975.1 Cebus imitator | reverse complement strand
AAACAAACAAAAAAAACAAAACACTGCTAAGTAGACCTATTCTACAGAGCTTCATTCTTGGTGTGGTGGCTCATGCCTATAATCTCAGCACTTAGGGAGGCTGAGATGGGCAGATCCCCTGGGCTCAGGAGTTCAAGACCAGCCTGGGCAACATGATAAAACCCTGTCTCCATCAAATCCAAAGAGTAGCTGGGTGTGGTGGCAGGCATCTGCAATCCCAGCTACTTGGGAGGTTGAGGCAGGAGGATCACTTGAGCCAGAAGTAGAGGTTCCAGTGAGCCCAGATTGTGCCACTTGACTCCAGCCTGGGTGACAGAGCAAGATGCTGTCTCAAAACAAACAAACAAACAAAAAAACACTACCATGTAATCCAGCGGTTTCACTACTGGACACGTATTCAAAGGAAAGGAAATCAGCATATAGAAGAAACACCTGTACCCTCACGCTTATTGCAGTATTATTCACAATGGCCCAGACACGCAGTCAACTTAGGTGTGCAACAAGAGACTCATGGATAAAGAAAATGTGTATGTACATAGTGGAATACGCTTCAGCCATAAAAAAGAATAAAATCTTGTCATTTGTTGGCAACTTGATGGAACTGGAGGACATCATGTTAAATGAAGCAAGCTAGGAACAGAATTAGATACTGCATATTCTCACTCATTTGTGGAAGCGAAAAAAAAAAAAAAAAAAAGTTGGTCTCCTAGAAGTGGAAAGTAAAACAGGTGAAAAAGGGTAAGAGGAAAGGAGCAGTACGGAGACTTGCTAAAGAATCGAAATCACAGCTAGATAGGACGAATAAATTGTAGTACTGTGTATCACTGTAGAATGGCTATAGCTAACAATATATATTACATAATTTCAAACGGCTAGAAGGAGAACATTGAATGTTCTGAATACAAAGAAATGAGAAATGTTTGAGATGATATGCTAATTACCCTGATCTGATTCCTATACAGTATATGTATCACAGCGTCACTATGTACCGTATAAATAAAATTATGTGCAAATTTAAAAAACTTTAAAAATAAAATTAAAAGAAGTCAAAAAATGAACAAAACTAAGAAGAAAATTCAACATATGAAAGCATGTTATAGTGACAGATTACGGGCAATTCCGTTGGTTGACTTTCACAATCATTAACTCTATTTTAAAGTCTCATATCACAATCCTTGGAGAATATATTCACCTTCACTTTCTTTTTTTTTTTGGTCCACTGATCTCTAAAACTTTTACTGGCCTCCCGCTTCCCAAAAGGTACCCTGCTTCTGCTGGCTCAGTGCCTCAGAACTTGTGTCATTGGTCTCAGACCTCACTTCACCCTCCACTAGCCTGCAGGTTACGGTCTTTTAGATGGTTCTGTAAAAGGTCAGTGCCATTTATCCTGAGGAAGTATTTACAGATTTGAACACCAGGATTTTCTATGAGGAGGTTCCTCACAGCCTCCTTTGTACACAGGTAGGACTGGGAGCTCCCTGAGCCACAGCATGCTATGGTACCCGCAACTACGGTTGTGGCTGGCTAGACAACACTGTTAGAAACCCAACTGCAGAGGAACAAAACGCAAACACATATTAAACAACAATAAAGCATTTACAGCAGGGCACGGTGGCTCACGCCTGTAATCTCAGCACTTTGGGAGG
This sequence comes from Cebus imitator, assembly GCF_001604975.1. NCBI lineage: Eukaryota > Metazoa > Chordata > Mammalia > Primates > Cebidae > Cebus > Cebus imitator. Next base: position 820,689 of record NW_016107460.1, on the reverse strand, counting down.
CCGAGGTGGGTGGATCACAAGGTCAGGAGATTGAGACTATCCTGGCTAACATGGTGAAACCCTGTCTCTACTAAGAATAAAAATAATTAGCCAAATGCGGTAGCATGTGCCTGTAGTCCCACCTACTGTGGGGAAGGGGGAGGCTAAGGCAGGAGAATCACTTGAACCTGGGAGGCAGAGGTTGCAGTGAGCCGAGATCTCACCACTGTACCCCAGCCTGGGTGACAGAGTGAGACTCCATCTCAAAAAAAAAAGCCTTTACAAATATGTGTAGGATTATTCTTGTTTGTTTTTTTTTTTTAAAGAAAAACACCACCAAAATTATGTGTATCTATTATAAAATACTTCGGTTTTATTTTTTTTTATTTTTTTTTTTTTTGAGACAGAGTTTCGCTCTTGTTCCCCAGGCTGGAGTGCAATGGCGCGATCTCGGCTCACCGCAACCTCCGCCTCCCGGGTTCAGGCAATTCTCCTGCCCCAGCCTCCTGAATCGCTGGGATTACAGGCATGCGCCACCATGCCCAGCTAATTTTTTGTATCTCTAGTAGAGACAGGGTTTCACCATGTTGACCAGGATGGTCTCGATCTCTTGACCTTGTGATCCACCCGTCTCGGCCTCCCACAGTGCTGGGATTACAGGCTTGAGCCACCGCGCCCGGCCCGGTTTTACTTTTTAATCTTGGAGAAGAGGGAGTGGGTGAGTCTATTTTCTTCTTTGTGCTTCCCAAAGTTTCCACAATGAACAAGTATTACTTTTGTTAGCAGCAATAAAGCCAGTAACTTATTTTATTATGTTTTATTTTTGCATTTGTTTGGTCTCTGACGGAAAGTAGTTTCTTGTCGGGAATGGGCTGAGATCAAAGAATCTGGGTAGTGAGGTTCTTTGCTGCTTTTAACTTTCAACTTCCATGAAGTAGGACATGGGTATGCAGACTGCACTTGGGAACCAAACTAGACGCCCCCCGCCCCTACTTCCATCCAGGTCTAAAGCAGAATGTAAAGGGGTGGGCCTTCTGGATGATGCTGGGCTATTCTAATAGGTCTATTAACAGCTAGACCAGAGGCTGACATTCCCCACAGCTGACTTCCACTTGGCACCTAAGCTGTGAGTTCCCAAAGTGAAGCCCGGAATTTCGCCCAGCCCTCTTAGAGGGTCTCTAGGACCCACTCTCCTGCCAAGAAACCTTAGTGTACAACCCCTAGCACCAGGTCTGGGGAGGTTCCTTCAATCTTATTTCAGACAAAACATCATTTTAGGATATAAAGTATTTTGCATTGTCCTCATTACTATTCTGAAATGAATAAGATGTGTATGTAATATAACCCTAATCCCTGTGATGACCAAAAAGAAAAAGTTTCCACAAAATTCCAAAATAACCCCTAGGGGGCAGTACAGCCCCTAGTTGAGAATCACCTCATCAATGGTGAGTTGATATAATGATTTGCTGATTTTTCTAAGGAATATGCTTTTCTCAAGATTTGGCAGACCCTTGGGTCTGGTCCCTACATACCTCCAGTCTCATCCCCAATACTCCCACCCTGTTCTCTACCCTCCAGTCCTAGAGATACTCCTCCCTCCACTAAGAGCCATGGTCCATGTTCTTTTTTCTTTTTTGGAGAGGATGGAAGGACAGGGTCTTGCTCTGTCACCCAGGCTGGATGGAGTGCAGTGGTGATCACCTCTCACTGCAGCCTAGGACTCCCAAGCTCAAGCGATCCTCCCATCTCAGCCTCCCGAGTAGCTGGGACTAGAGGCACATGCTACCACATCCATCTAATTTTTGTAGATATCAGGTTTCACCACGTTGCCCAGGCTGGTCTCAAACTCCTGGACTCAAGCCATACACCCACCTCAGCCTCCCAAAGTGCTGATTGTAGGCATGAGCCATTGCATCGGCCAATGCACTTTCTTCTGCCTCTGATGTAATTTCCTCATGCTCAAGTCAGAGCCAGGATGACTTATTTTGAGTCCTTGCCCCATCTGGTGATTGGGCTGGTGCCATCTCCTGCTTGTTTGGGTTGTAAATTAGCTGCAGCCTTGAAGTAATCTGGTGGGGGAGAATTTGATAGGCACCTGGGTTATCTCAAGATTTAGTCTCTGGAACTTCTAAGCAAACATAATGAGATAAGCCAGCAATGCAAGGGAGTGCCTGGTGGAAAGAAAGCGAGTCAAGAGTATTATTTCATTACTAAAAAGTTAATACAGAGGGTGACAAGAAGAAAAAAGTTAAAATAGAGCACTCAGTTACAAAATCACACACACGTGATACATATACAGACACACAGAAACAGGTTTTATAGCTTCATAAGGCTTGCATTTGCCAGTTTTCAAATAATTTTTCCTCCAACTTTATTTTTTTTGAGACTGAGTCTCACTTTGTCACCAAGGTTGGAGTCTCAACTCACTGCAACCTCTACCCCCTGGGTTCAAGTGATACTCCTGCCTCAGCCTCCGGAGCAGCTGGGATTACAGAAGTGTGCCACTACGTTCAGCTGTTTATTGTACTTTTAGTAGAAACAGGGTTTCACCATGTTGGCCAGGCTGGTCTCCAACTCCTCATCTCAAGCAATCCCCCTGCTCAGCCTCCCAGGCTTGGGATTACAAGCCTCCAACTTTAGTCTATTGGTCTCTTGATTTCCTGTTCCATTGCCCTAAACAACAGTTAGCAAGCCAACCCTAAATTTGTACTTCTGAAAGGATGACTCTTAAAGGCACAGAACGTAGATCTAAACACCATTATTTGCTGAAAAAAAGGGCACAGTCAAGGTTTAGTCAAGTGAAGATTGCCAGGAAAGGTGTCTGAAACAAAGGTAAGGTTTGTTATGTGAACTTTGATGTCTTTCCCATCTTAAAAATTTCTGGTGGCTTGGGTGTAGGGAGAGGCCTTACAAATGGAGATTCCCTTTATAGGTGTAAATTTTTTTATGAAGAGTTTTAAAACAGGGTCTAATATTTAATATGTGAAAAGCAGACAAAACTGGAAGGTAGTGTACCTAAATCTTTCAAAATCAAGGATCTAACTTCTATATTGAATCCTGGGTCCCACCTCCCAAAGAAGGGAAACAGCATGGGAATGTGTTCCTTGCTACACACACCTTCCCCCGAGGCCGGTGGTAACCTAATGCCAGTCAAGCTACTGTGAGCAGCCCGTCCCCAACAGGAGTCTTATACCTTGATGGTGAGTGTTCCAATAACCTCCAAGTGTTCAAACCTGTCTTTTAATCTAAACCCACAAAGAAGTAAGTAGCCCCATCCAGTAACAACAATTCACTGTGTGTACCCAAAATATCTGAGACAGGTGTTAGATATAGTGAACTCCAAGTTTCCCTTCAAAGAATCAGTATGTCAGTATGTTCAGCTCTCTTATTCTTTAATTCTCCATTTTAAAGTTTAACTGCCTTACAGTTTCAGTAAACAACCTTTTCCACCAGTTCTAATCAGTAGTTCACAACTGTTTCCCTGGGCCCCTGCTCTGGTCAACTGCTTAAGTCACCTGCTCTGGTCACCTGCCCCGGTCACCTGCTTTTGACCCCTGGTTACCTGCTCTGACCTGTCCTGTAACTGTCCTTTCCACCAAACTACCCACCCTGACACTCTGGTTCATACCCGTGCTCTCTTTAAAATAGCCAGTTGGAATTAGACTTGACTATGCGGTCTAACCCTAGCTGGTAGGGAACAACACAGCAGTAGGGGCGACCTCTGTCAGGAATAAGAACCCTTCCCCTACCTTGTTCAAGTGTGTGCTCACCATTGTTCCATCTGTGAGCTGCACCCTTCTATAGAAGTAAATTGCCTTGCTGAGGAAATTTATATTTGAGTGCTACTTCTTTTGCGGCACTGAAAATGTACAGATAACAGGTCTCAATCAATTTAGAAAGTTTATTTTGCCAAGGTTACAGATGCGCCTGTGACACAGCCTCAGGAGGTCCTGCTGACATGTGCCCAAGGTGGTCAGGGTACAGTTTGCTTTTATACATTTGAGGGAGACATGAGACATCAATCACTATGTATAAATTGTACATTGGTTCAGTCCAGAAAGGAGGGACAACTTGAAGCAGGGATGGGTGGGGGGCAGGGGGACTTCCAGGTCATTGGTAATCAAGAGACAAAAGGTTGCATTTTTTTGAGTCCTTGATCATCCTTTCACTGAATACACAATTTAATCTGGCTTAGTGACGCTGCATTTTTACATAAACAATAGGGCAGAGGAAGCAATCAGATGCATTTGTGTCAGGTGAGCAGAGGGATGACTTTCTGTCCTGCACCTGTGAAAATCAGCTATCCGTTCACATTGCCAGAGTGAAGTTCAACAGAACTGTTTAGGGTAAAGATCTTGAGGCCTACAAGGAACTTCCTTGTGGGCAAATTGTGAGGGAGGTATACAGCTTTTTAATATTTGTACCTATCTTATTTAGGAATAAAATGGGAGGCAGGTTTGCCTGATGTAATTTTCAACTTGAATTTTCCCTTGCCTTAGTGATAAATCGGTCTGGAGATTTCTTTTCCGACAGCCACTTCCCAAACTACAGCTTTTATCGGTGACTTGTCAGCCATTGCACACACAAAAATCAATTTTCTCTCACAGTACAATGTAATCCCTGGTACCCCAAAGTCAAAGTGATCAAGTAACTTACTGCAAAAGACAGTAGAACTTTAGATCTGAGAGGAACCTGTCCATGACTCTCTGTACTCCACTAGGAAAACAGGACAACCTAAGGAGGGATGAGTGGCACCTTCTCTGCATTCCTCAAAGGGTCTTAGAGTCATTAGAAGTCTCCTGCAGATATTTTCACGTGTTATTGAAAATTGCAAAAGGAAGGAGGAGCAGAAGTGGAAGAAATAGAAGAACAAGTCGTAGAGGAGCCAATTTGGAAAGGCTTTTAAGATACCTAAAAGGCCAGTGAGAAGTTTTACATTTTTCTCAGCAAAAGTCATGCCAAAAAGATAGGAAGCAACTGAAAAAAAAATTTCTGGAAACAGCATCCAAAAGAAGAAAAAAAATTTGTATGGCCTAAATATTAGACTTTTAATTAACCTAACTTCTGATCATAGCGTTCTAAACAATAATGACAACAACAACAAACCAAACAAACAAAAACCACTTTCCAAATCTCTTACCAGATTTCAACCAGGACAGAAATAAAGTAGGTCTCCCTTTTAGTTTGTCTGGTTCTGAAATTAGCTTTTTTTTCTTTTACTCTCAATTGTGCACACAAAATGAATTATTTTAGACATTTGAAAGGATCTCATTTTGGCTACTGCTGCTTTTGACCATCCTGGGTTAGGTGGGCTCTGATTCCTAGATATTTATAAGAGGACACCCCATAAATGTTATACATGAGTCCAGCTGGTATTTTACTAATCAGAATTGGTCACAAATGAAAAACTAACCCATAATCTCAAACAGTAGAAAACAGTTGCAATCTTAAAAGGATACTACGTAAATAAGAGTACCAGTGCCACACTGTCAATTCCTTGATTCAAACTTTCTCTGTTGAGGCAGGAATGAAAAAACCTTGACCCCAACCTTCTGCTGGAAGAAAAAAGGCAATTTTCTGCAAAGTTCTTTACTCGAATCTCCTGTCCAAAGACAGAGACTGAAGCCCTCACTAAGAGAGAATTTGAAAATATCCCAAATAAAGTCTAGACTTACAATCAGAGTAGAAGGGCTGAATTCAGGAGAACTTACCTGAAGCACCTGATGGGACTTTTTATTTTTTATTTAAAAAAAATTTTTTGGGGCCGGGCACAGTGGCTCACACCTGTAATCCCAGCACTTTGGGAGGCTGAGATGGGTGGATCACAAGGTCAGGAATTCGAGACAAAGCCTGGCTAATATAGTGAAACGCCGTCTCTACTAAAAATACAAAAAATATGTTGGGTGTGGTGGCATGCACCTGTAGTCCCAGCTACTCAGGAGGCTGAGGCAGGAGAATCACTTGAACCTGGGAGGTGGAGGTTGCAGTGAGAGATTGTGCCACTGCACTCTGGCCTGGGCCACAGAGCAAGACTCCATCTCAAAAAAAAAAAAAAATGTATGCTGAGATAAAGTCTATAAACATTCTTATAATAATTTATATTTAGGGAATATAAATTATAAAGCGTAAGGAAACATGCCATTTCACTGGGAACATTTTTTTGTGATTGGTATATGAAATAAACGCATATCTTATCATTGTAGAATCTTAGAGTAGTTGAGGGGATGCTGCATTGCTATAAAGAAATGAAAATTGATCAGCGTGACCAACATGGTGAAACCCTGTCTTTACTAAGAATACAAAAATTAGCCAGGCGTGGTGGTGCATGCCTGTAATCCCAGCTACTCAGGAGGCTTGGGCAGGATAATCACTTGAACCTGGGAGGGGGAGGTTGCAGTGAGCTGAGATCACGCCACTGCACTCCAGCCTGGGAAACAGAGTGAGGCTCTGTCTCGAAAATAAATAAATAAATAATACATTGTGCTATATTTAGTCTAATTCTTTTCCTAAGAGAAAAAGACATTTTAAGTAACAAAAATAACTTCAAAAAAAAAAAAAAAAGAAAGATGAAGTGTGTGTGTGTGCTTTGGGTTTTCCCTGCAGGCATTCACGATGAAGCCTAACCACGGTGGGATACTCAGGGTATAGAAACAGTGGCGAATAAGAGTGGTCCAACTGTGGTTAATCTTGTTTTTACACGAAGATCTTAATTTTTCTATACAATCAAAGCATCTGTCCTAAAAGTGGAGGGGTTTTGTCTCTTCCTCTGTGATCCTTATTCCTGTCACTTTTTCTTGTCTGGTTGTGTTATCATCCCTTTCTTATTCTCTGTTTTGATGGAAATGGCTAGGGGGTTTACCATTATATTGATGTTCACCATATGATTTTTGGTATATGCCCCTCATTGGGTATATAGGCTGGGCTGCTATAATATCTTTCTCTGTCATTTCTTTAGCAATGGAAACATTAAAACAATGGCTACCTGAAGAAGATGAAGGAAAGGTAGAAATGGTGGCATTGAAGTAGATGAGGAACAGCTAGAACCAAGATCTGATGATGAGGATAATACGTAAGTAGATCATTCACCGATACTTAAGTCAAGCACTGGTACCAGGTGAAAATGCTGCTGCTGAGACATTGGAAATAGCCGCCTGAGACCTAGCTACAAAGATCAAGTTTGACAATGCACGGGTTTAGTTCTGGGCGCTCCATTCTTCTCCAATAGCATCATTTTCTACATTTGCCTCAGTGATATTCTGTCTTAATTTCCATGGCTTTATCGTACCTCCTGATATCTGGTAGGGTGAGTCCTCACACCCTGTTCTAGACTTTAAAGGTTTTTCTTCAAAATTGTCTTAACTGTGGTTTCCCATTACCCATCGTACACTGTACATCAAGCTTGTTCAAGCCACAGCCCAGGACGGCTTTGAATGCAGCCCAACGCAAGTTTAGAAACTTTCTTAAAACATTATGAGATTTTTGAATTTTTTTTTCTTTTAGCTCATCAGCTGTCATTAGTGTTAGTGTATTTTATGTGTGACCCAAGACAATTCTTGTTTTTCCAATGTGGTCCAGGGAAGCCAAAAGTATTGGACACCCTGCTGTACATCTTTGCATTCTCTACAAAGTATGAGCAACTTTGTTGGGATTTTGGTGGGAATGACATTATATTTGTTGATTAAATTATGGGAATTGGCATATTTGGGATTACAAATCTTTTTTTTTTCTTTTTTTGTGACGGAGTTTCACTCTTGTTACCCAGGCTGGAGTGCAATGGCGTGATCTCAGCTCACCACAACCTCCGCCTCCTGGGTTCAGGCAATTCTCCTGCCTCAACCTCCCGAGTAGCTGGGATTACAGGCACGTGCCACCATGCCCAGCTAATCTTTTTTATTTTTTGTAGGTAAGAGGTCTTGTTATGTTATGCAGGCTGGTCTTGAACTTCTGACTTCGAGCTGTCCTCCCATGCTGGCCACCCAAAGTGCTGGGATTACAGGTGTGAACCACTGCACTTGGCAAAAAAAAAATGTTTAATTGGCAAATAAAAATTGTATTAATAAGCTGGGCGTGGTGGCTCATGCCTGTAATCCCAGCACTTTGGGAGGCAGAGGCAGGTAGATCACGAGCTAAGGAGATCGAGACCATCCTGGCCAACATGCTGAAACCCGTCTCTACTAAAAATACAAAAAATATTAGCTGGGCCTGGTGGTATGCGCCTGTAGTCCCAGCTACTCAGGAGGCTGAGGCAGGAGAATCTCTTGAACCTGAGAGGTGGAGGTTGCAGTGAGCTGAGATCATGCCACTGCCCTCCAGCCTGGCAACAGAGTGAGACTCTGTCTCAAAAATAAATTGTATTAATATATATCAATGGTATACAATGTTTTGAAATATGTACACATTGAGGAATAGCTAAATCAAGCTAATACATATATGCATTACCTCACATGCTTATTTATTTGTGGTGAGAGCACTTAAAATCTACTGCCTTAGCAATTTTCAATTATACAATAAATTGTTATTAACTGTAGTCACCATGCTGTACCATAGATCTTCTGAAATTATTCTACCTGTCAAAGTGAAATTTTGTACCCTTTGACCATCATCTCCTGGCTTTTCCTTCCACCTTCTCCAACCCCCAGCCCCTAGAAACGAGCATTCTCCTCTCTGCTTCTATGAGTTCGATTGTTTTTGATTCCACATATTAGTGAGCTCATACGGAATTTGTCTTTCTGTGTCTGGCTTATTTCACTTGGCAGAATGCCCTCCAGGTTCATCCATGTTGTCACAAATGCTGGACTTTCCTTCTTTTTAAAGGTTGAGTAGTATTCCATTCTGTGCATATACCGTATTTTCTTTATGCATTAATGTATTGATGTGACTATAAATCTTAATATCCATAAATATAGTATAGCTCTCTATTTATGTCTCTTTGTATTTTTCAATATTTTTACAATTTTCTTTATGGCATAGTACCACTTAACTTTGTTGTTATTGCTTTTATAAATGGGATTTTTAATATTTTAATTTAATTTATTTTTTATAGAGATGGGGTCTGTGTTGCCCAAGCTGGTCTTGAACTCCTGAGCTCAAGTGATCCTCCTGTCTCAGCCTCCCAAAATGCTGGAATTATAGGAGCGAGCCACTGTGCCTGCCTAATTTTATTTTTTAATTGAAAAACGATAATTTGACATATTCATAGAGTACATAGTGATGTTTCAATACATACAATGTATAGCAGTCGGTTCAGCATAATTAGCAAATCCATCATCTTAAACATTTATTGTTTCTTTGTGTTGGGAACATTTAATATCCTCCTCCTAGCTGTTTAAAACTATATACCAGGTATTAATGTTAACTGGAGTCATCCTACAGTGGTATAGAACACTAGTGTTTATTCCTCTTATCTAGCTGTAGTTTTCTGTCCTTTAACAAATCTCTTCCTTTTTTTCCTCTTGTGTTTTCAAATTGGCAACTGCTAATGTATAGAACACTACTGATGTATCCTGTAGCTTTACTAAACTCTCTTCTTAGTTTTAAATTTTGGAGTCCTTTGAATTTTTAAAATTTTATTATAATGAACGTAAGAACATCTGTTTTGAGACACGGGCTTTCTCTGTTGCCCAGGCTGGTGTGGCAGTATGATCATATTCACTGCAGCCTTGAACTCCTGGGCGCAAGCGATCCTCTTGCCTCAGCCTCTGGAATAGCTGGGACTGCAGGTGTAGCATGCCACCATGGCCAGTTAAGTTTTTTGTTTTTTTGTAGAGACAGAGTCTTGCTATGTTGCCCAGGCTGGACTTGAACACCTGACCTCAAGTGATCCTCCCACCTGGTGCTCCAATAAAGTAAATTATGAGCCAAATGCTGGGATTACAGCAGGAGCCACTATGCTTGGCCCCTAATTTACTTTTAAAATAAGTTCCAGGGCTGGTGCAATGGCTCACTCCTGTAATCCCAGCACTTTGGGAGGCTGAGGAATGCATAATTAGCTGGGCATGGCGGTGCATACCTGTAATCCCAGCTACTCGGGAGGCTGAGGCAGGAATATCGCTTGAACTCGGGAGGCAGATGTTGCAGTGAACCAACATTGTGCCCCAGGATTCTAGCCCGGCGACAGAGCGAGACTCCCTCTCAAAAAAAAAAAAAAAAAAGTTCCAAATTTTTTAAGTATACCCTTTTCAGCCTTCCTACTACCTCTTTACCAACAACTACACAGTCCTCCTCCCTAAAGTCAACCAATCTAACCGGCTTCTGGTGTATACTTCTCCAGATGAATTCCATACACACATAAGCAAAAATATATTTCTTTGTGTAAATGTGTTTTTTATAGAAATGGTTCCATAGTGCACTGTCCTGTAATTTGCTTTTTTTTCCCATTTAACAGTATTATGTTGAATACATATTATTATTTCAAAAACTAGCAGACATATAGTTTAAATTTCCAGAACAAAAAGTATTGGGTCAAAGAGCATGTACATTTGTAAATTGGATGTCATAAAACTCCTTCACAGACGTTAGACCTGTGAACATCAGTGTATGGAAGTGCCTATTTGCACACACATTCTCTTGCTCAGTGTGTTGTCAAATTATTGCATAATTGATAGGTTAAAATAAAAGTCAGTTCATGATAGTTTTAATTAGGATTTCTTTTATGAGCGAGGCTATCTTTCCATATGCTAAAGAGCCATCTTTATTTCCTCTTTCAGGAAAGTTCATTCGTGGGATATTAATTTAAAATTTAGGTATTAACATTGTATTGATTTGGGAACTTTTCACACTTTAGGGAAATTAGTCTTTTTTGAGACCGAGTCTTGCTCTTGTCACCCAGGCTGGAGTGCAGTGGTGCGATCTCGGCTCACTGCAATCTCGCCTTCCAGGTTCAAGCAATTCTCCTGCCTCAGCCTGCCGAGTAGCTGGGACTACAGGCACGTGCCACCACGCCCACCTAATTTTGTATTTTTAGTAGAGGTGGGGTTTCACCCATATTTGCCAGGCTGATCTTGAACTCCTGACTTCGTGATCCACCCTCCTTGGCCTTCCAAAGTGCTGGGATTACAGGCGTGAGCTACCTCGCCCGGGCTAATTAGATATATTTTGTATCTTCTCAATTATCTCCAATAATACCTCATTGTACTTTCATTTTTTTATTCTTTTTGTTCCTTTCCAGGTAAATTCTTCTTCTTCTTTCTTCCACCCACCTCTTTTTTTTTTTTTTTTTTTTCCTCCCCCCTTTTTTTTTTTTTTTTTTTTTGGGGACACAGTTTCACTCTTGCCACCCAGGCTGGAGTGCAATGGTGTGATCTCAGCTTACTGCAACCTCCGCCTCCTGGGTTCAAGTGATTCTCCTGCCTCCACCTCCCAAGTAGGTGGGATTACAGGTGCCAGCCCCTACGCTCAGCTAATTTTTGTATTTTTAGCAGAGATGGGGTTTCATCATGTTGGCCAGACTGGTCTCAAACTCCTGACCTCAGGCGATCCACGCACCTCGGCCTCCCAAAGTGCTGGGATTAATTGTGGGTGAGTTTTTGAATACTGTTTTCTAATCCTATCTTCGTACCATCTATTGAGTTTTTAATTTAAGTAATTATACATTTCGTGTACAAGATAATTATTTTTTCTTGTATTTATATGGTCTTGTTTCATTAATGCATAATTATTTCTCATAAAAAATTTAAATAAATGCTTTGCTTTAATTATCTCTTTGAGAATATTTTAGGAGATTTATCAAAATCCTCCATAAAAAGAATTTCATCTGGAGTTAGTTCATGGCCCAATTTTTTCTTTTATTAATTTTATGCCATCTGTCTTACCATTAGATTTGTTTAGGTGTTAGAATTTTAGTTTGTGGGCTCATTTTGTTTTGGAGGGTATAAAATTGCTTTTTCTTCCTTTCCTTCCTCTTCCTGTATACCTCCTAAATATCTAACAGGGTCTTCTCGTCTTCCTTGGGTTCCCCTCCATTCTTGCTATTTGGGACCCTTGAAGAGCAAGTGTGGTCTAGAAGAAAATCCCAGTAATGTGGCTTGTCTGTTTAGCCCCATCTGTGGAAGATAAATTCTCCCTAAGACATTCATAACCATAGATTTGACTTCACTTGTGTTCGGAGCTTGAATTATAATACTTGTATGGGCTGGAAGCATCCATGTTGAGAAATTAACACTAAAATTAACATTAAGGGGTGGTAATACTCCTAGGATTTTTAGAAGTAAATATTAGACACTCTGGAGGGATAAATGTTGGATTTTTTCACTAAAGCACTGGTGAAGCTGAACTTATAATTGAATATTTAAAAACAGAATCCACTGTGAGAGATAGCAAATACAATAAATGCTGATTAGACCATGAAGAACTTCAATAATATAATTATCTTAGGAAGACCATAATATTGTATATTTAAAATTATATAATTCAGGAATCTAAACATAAGAAAAACATAGTCCTTCAGTAAAGAACAAGAAGATTGTCTTAGCCTGTTTGGGCTACTCTAGATGAGCTAACAAAAATATCAGAAATACACTTCTAGTTCTAGAGGCTAGGAAGTCCAAGATCAAGGTGCCAGAAGATTTGGTGTCTGGTAAGGGCTAGCTTTCGGCTCGATACACAGCACCTGCTAGCTGTGTCCTCACTTGGTGGAAGGAGCAAACAAGCTTCCTTGGGCCTCTTCTATAAGGGCACTAATCCCACTCATGGCCTGATCACCTCCTAAAGGCTTCACCCCTCAGTACTATCACATTGAGGATTAGGCTTCAACACACGAATGGGAACAGGGGAACACACATTCAGACCATAGCAAAATTTATTTTTATTTTTTTCTGTTGACACCTGGCACTTTATTAGTGGGGAAACTCAGTCTGGCAGAGAGACTGGGAAATGAAACAATTACCAAGCAGCAACAATGAAAAGAGATTTATACCTAGACACAGCATAGTTTAAATAGTAGAGGAACAAAGACAAAGGAAGGATCTGTGTAAAGCACATATCTCAGGAATGGTAACAGTGTGAGCTGCACTTACTGGTCCACCCAAATGTATGGTCTCCAGTTTTAGTGGGGTTCTCCGTGATGACTGGCAATCCTAAGCCTGGTCCACTTCCTTCCCAGTGTAATGGAATCAGTGATTCCAAACCCTCATCCCTCACCTCATTCCCATCCGCCACGCTCTCATCGTGGGACTGTGCCTCCTCCTTCACAGAGATAGTATGCGGCCTGCAGAAGGAATCGTCTCAGTTTTCTGGCTCCATAACTTCTCTATATCTATGAGTCCTTCTCTCCTTTTCTTTCCCTGGCTTCCTTTTCCTAGGAAAAACTGTCCCTCTTCCTGCTGAAAGCCGGTGCTTCACATTTGCTCTAAAACTCAGACTCTTTTCAGTGACCTGGCTCCTATTGGTTATTCCACCTGTGTCCTGTTTTCCATATCTACTACCTCCTTTCCCTCAGCATACAAGCATGCCCAAATCTCTCCCATTAAAAACAACCACCACCAAAAACCATTGCCCCATGTTCTCTAAATAACAACATTCCTTTCCGAGCCAAGCTCCCTGAAAGAGGAGTTTAAACTCATTGTCACTGCCTTTTTGTTTTTGAGATGAGGGTCTTGCTCTGTTGCCCCGGCTAGAGTGCATGGCATGATCCTAGCTCACTACAACTGCAAACTGAGCTCAAGCAATCCTCCCACATCAGCCTCCTGAGTAGCTCTCCCAGAACTTTGGGAGGCTGAAGTGGGAGGATTGTTTGTACCCAGGAGTTTTTGACTAGCCTGGGCAACATAGTGAGACCTCCTATCTGCTAAAAATCAAAAAGCCAGGCATGGTGGCACTTGCCTGTAGTTTCCTGCTGTCACCACTTTCTTAACCTCCTATTGCTTTCTTGACCCACTGTACATTGGCTCCTGCTGTGTGGCACTTCTCTGGAATATTCTCTCAAAAGTCATCTATTACCTTGAAATTGCCAAGTCAGATAATCATTTCTCAGTCCTTATTTGGCTACTCCTTTGGCTTCCATGATACACACCTGCTTGGCTCTTAACAGCTCTTTCTCAATCTCCTCCACTTGCCACTTTAAGAGTCTCGCCGTCTCCCAGGCTGGAGTGCCGTGGTGAAATCTTGGCTCACTGCAACCTCTGCCTCCTGGGTTCAAGTGATTCTACTGCTTCAGGCTCCCGAGTAGTTGGGACTACAGGTGTGCGCCACCATGCCTGGCTAATTTTTTCTATTTTTAGTAGAGACGGGGTTTGGCCATGTTGGCCAGGCTGGTCTTGAACTCCTGACCTCACACTTGCTACTTAAATATTAGGTTGGTGCAGTTACTTTTAGGTTTTATTTAGGTTGATGCAGAATCTTTTCTTGATCTCCTATTCCCTTTCCTTTCTAAAAATACCAATGTTGCAGTCTTAGACATAATTTTAATTCCTGGTTCTATGAATTAGCAGCCATGAGATCTTCAACACATTTTTTAACCTCTTTGAGCCTCAGCTTCTTTATTTACAATTTGATGATGATAATGTCTACCTCGAAATGTTGTTAGTATTACATGAAATACAGTATAAGTACCCTAGGACAGTGACAGACATATAGTAAGAGCTCGATGCATGGCAATTGTTTTTTTTCTTTTTTTTTTTTTTAAATACTCTCTCCCTCTCCTCTTAAACATTAGATGATGGATGTTAATAAGTATAATAAAGGGTGTTTAACACAAGTGCAACTAAACAGAAGACTAATTCTCTCAACATTAGTTGTTTATCACGCTTAGAAAAACCTGGCTGAAAATGCAACTTTTATGTTGCTCAATTGGGGATGGAGTGAAAAGAAAAACAAGTTTTACATGTATTCTTCAGTGTTTTCATATCATGACGCTGATTTTACTGCTTATTATTTCAGAAATTTTGAAGAATCTGAAGATGAACTGAGAGATGAAGTAGTAGAATCCTTAGGAAAACTCGCTACTTTCAAAGGGGAAGAAAAAACAGACGAGGCCTCCACTGCCTCTCAGGATTCTGGAAAGTCAAGAGAAAAAGACGCGATAAGTGTGCAGAAACCTGAAGAATTAAGTGAAGGTTTGGAGAATATTTCTACTCCATCTAATGACCACATTTGTATTACTGATGAAGACCAAGGAACATCAACGACCAGTCAGAATGTACAAGTGTGATTATTGTACTTTTTCTTAATAAGTTAGTATCTGTTACCTATAGTATTTGGGTACAAGTCACAAATGCTCATTTACTGTAAGGGTTTTCTAGTCATCGCAAGGATGTATTAATTTTTCTTTCAATTTAGAAAGTACAACTAACTTTTGAGTGTAGACATTAATATTTTTAAAGTTTCGATTAAGAAATCTTTCAGCTAACACGTGGTAGGCAGAGTAATGTGGCTCAACACCTCCCTCCAAAACGTGTTCCGTCCTAATCCCCACAGTTTGTGAATAAGGCACAGGAGAATTAAAGTTGCAGGTGAAATTGTTTGCTCATCAGCTGACCTTAAAATAGGGAGGTTATCTTGGTTTATCCACGTGAGTGCAGTGTAATCACAAGAGTCCTTACGAGTGGAAGAGGAAGGCAAAAGAGAAAAGCAGAGAGATGGCAGCATGAAAAGGACTCAGCCTGATGTTGCTGGCCTTGAAGGTGGAGGACAAGGCCACAAACTAAGAATTCAGACAGCCTCTGGAATCTGGGAAAGGCAAAGAAATGGATTCTTCCCTAGAGCCTCCAGAAGGAACACAGCCCAGCCAACACCTTGATTTTATACTGGTGAGATCCACTTCAGATTTCTGACCTGCAGAACTGTAAGATAATAAATTTATGTTAACTAAGTTTGTGATAATTTGTTAGGACAGCAGTATAAAACAAATACAATATACAGATTCATTCATTTAACGTAATGAATCTGCTGTTTTATAAAACTGATTTTGAAATTTCTTGTTACATTGAATATACTTTTTTGAAGCTGACGCTGACACAGGAATAAGGCAATTGAGCAAGAACAAGGCAGGGTGTGTTAATTATGCACTAAATGACCATTAGTTTTATTGGATTAGTTTCCAGTAGTTTCAGGTGTATAGGTTGAGGGCAGGGACTGTATCTGGTCTTTATATCTTATAATGATCTCTTTATATACAGTTATTAGTACAGTCAGAAATGTTTCTTGAATTAGTATATAGCAAAACATTTCTTTATTAAGACTATAAGCTGTTTGGTGTAGGAAGCTAGACTTAAACTTTTTTTAATTGATCATAACAATTCCAGTGTTGAACATGTGCCTGGAGCTTACCAGATGTTTATTTAAACACTAATGAGTGTTTAAATAAAGTCTGGGCTTAGGAAGGAGAAAGTGGTTGTATTTCAACGTGGTAGAATTCTGCCTGAAATATCTGCTCTATAATAAAAGTCAAATGTCTCAATGATGCATTGTTAAGCTGAGAAAATAAAAATGAGGTGAGGTTGATCAGATAATTTTTTTTTTTTTTTTTTTTTTTTTTTAGGCGGTTTTTTTTTTTTTTTTTTTTTTTTTTTTGAGACGGAGTTTTGCTCTTGTTACCCAGGCTGGAGTGCAATGGCGCGATCTCAGCTCACCGCAACCTCCGCCTCCTGGGTTCAGGCAATTCTCCTGCCTCAGCCTCCTGAGTAGCTGGGATTACAGGCATGCACCACCACGCCCAGCTAATTTTTTGTATTTTTAGTAGAGATGGGGTTTCACCATGTTGACCAGGATGGTCTCGATCTCTTGACCTCGTGATCCACCCGCCTCGGCCTCCCAAAGTGCTGGGATTACAGGCTTGAGCCACCGCGCCCGGCCTGATCAGATAATTTCTAAGTTCTGTTTACTATTTACATTTCATATAATTTTCATTAAATGTGGAGAATGCAAGTCATTTGAGTCACCTGAGATATGTCCAGTTTGGAGTATCGTTAATGGAGTATCTGCAGCTCTTTCAGTGCTCAGTGTGTATACGTGTTTATTTACTTTCAGGACTAGTTCATAGGAAAACTGTTAGTGACTTCATTTAATCCTTATTCTGAACAGTATTTGAAAGCAATGGAAATGAAACATGATTCCTAAAAACCCCAAACATCCAAAGGTCAAGTCAACTAAATGAAAAAATAAAGGAAGAAAAAAAAAAGAATGTTTAAGGATGATAAATGAAGAGGCCAGGTGCAGTGGCTCAAAGTGGTAATCCCAACACTTTGAGAGGCTGAGGCAGGAGGACTGCTTGAGACCGAATTCAAGACCAGCTTAGGCAACATTGGGAAACACCCATCTCTACCCCCCACCCCCAAAAAAGAAAAAATTAGCTGGTGTGATGGTGTGCACCTGTGGTCCCAGCTATTCAGGAGGCTGAGGTGGGAGAACCACTTCAGCTTCAGCCTGGGAGGTTGAGGCTACAGTGAGCCATAATCCTTGATCACATCACTGCACTCCAGCTTGAGTGACAGTAAGACCCTGTT
Organism: Cebus imitator; assembly: GCF_001604975.1. NCBI lineage: Eukaryota > Metazoa > Chordata > Mammalia > Primates > Cebidae > Cebus > Cebus imitator. The sequence continues at coordinate 803,272 of NW_016107460.1, read as the reverse complement.
TCAAGAAGAAAAAAAAAAAAAAAAAAAGCTTATCAAGTTATTGGTTTGTTCCCATGACAAGATGCTTGGCTAAAGTATTTTAGATAACAGTCACCAAGCTTTACTCAACAATTCTGAAATCTTTGCTGTAAACTGGAAGTATTCACTGTGATAAGTATACATAACATTTACAACTGGTTTTGGTCCCTAATTCTAGACCTTACCCATTCTACACACACTATGAGCTAAATTACGTTCCTGAGGCATGGCTCTGATTACTTTGCTCAGGCTTTAGCCTTGGCCTCATGTGTTAAATTGAAACTGTTCATCAGAGCTGTATGCATTATAAAATTTTTTATTAGAAAAATCAGCCTCTTGCTATTGATGTATGATAGTATCAAAGTGATCTTTCTGTAAATGGTAGCAATAAGTGTAACAATACTTCAACCTCCTCTGTATCTAGTAACATTTGCATATAGTCCAAGTGAGCACAGAGCAAGAATATTGAAACACATGCTTCTCCAAAGCCAAGGGTGGCCTTACATTTAGGGTGGGAAAAGAGGCAAATGAGTTAGCAGAGGAGCAGCGGGAGATGGGGGGTAAATTGCAGGACATAATTTGCTTCTAAAAATTTGTGTAACATCTTGTAGTTATAAACTAAACTTTTCTATTGTACTGATTGACAGATTTGGCACAGACATAGTCTCATTTATTGTGAATATATATGAATATATCAGCGTTCTGGAGTCTGGGGTATATTTATATAAACACATATATTCTGAAAACATTGATAATCATACTGATCTCTATCTCATAATTTTGCCTATAACTTTATAAAATTCCTCAAAAATGATTTAAATCAAGTATACGAAGCTCTGTAGTTTTTTGTATGTCTGAAATATTCATTAAAAGTTTATTAAGCCTGACAACCTATTCTTAATGTTCCATAAGCAAGACAAACTTTTATTTTTCTTTCTTCTTTTATTGGCATATGGAGCTTGGGAATATTAGTGGGAGAACAAGATGACCATGTGAGGCATACAAAAGGCACCATGCTGGAAAGAATCCAAGGGAATGAAAAATCACTTATTTAAATCAAATTTAGACACAAACTTTGTATCTCTTAGATGTAAATCATGTCTAAATACAAATCTAAATCATATTTACAAATAATTATTACACAAAGCCTATGTAACACATCCTTTATAGTACACAACTGTAAATAAGAATACAAATCTCCACTGCTGTGGGTTCAAAACACAGCAGGCTTGGACCACTCAAAAATGACATTTGAGAGAAATTAAGTCATCCTGAAGTTCTGCAGGCAGATACTAGCAGACATACCACTTTGACACTTTTCATGCTGTCATTCAGAAAAAACAGAATACATGTTATACATTAGGAACATTGATAAAGAACATATATGCAAATTATATCTTCCAACGATTTATCTGTGATATATGAAAATCATTTAGAAGATGTAAGCTTAAAATATATCTTATGGAATTCCGGAAAACTTTTTCTTTACTACATCCTCTCCTTTTGCTCTGGGCATTTCAATTTATTTATCTATGGTCCCATATTTTCTCTGTGTAGATAAGTAGGCTGAGTATGAATCCTACTTCAAAATGTGGCTACAAAGTCAGAAAAAGCACTGGGCCAGGAGTCAGAATATCCAGGTTATACTTTTGATTCTTTCATTAAATAGCTTTGTGACACTGAAGGAGTCTGCCAAATTATTTAGATCTAAATTATTCTTGTCTGTAAAGCTGAAAATAAGAGAGAACTGGGCTAGAAAATCTATAGGGTTCCTTTCACTCCAATTTCTACCAGTCTTTTTCTAAATGGGATCATCTCTAACACAAAGTTACAATGGTGTGTCAGAACATCCTGTGACTGACCCTCTGTTTTGCTACTTTTTGATCTGATGACAGATGGCCTGCAGATAGATCAACAACCTAATTGGGAGTAGGTAAGCTGGCCAGATTGGTGAATGACTGAGAAGAGACTGCAAAGGAATAATATACCCTTTCATTTGCCCCTTAGCGCAAAGATGAATCAGGCTATGGAGGGGGTCAATTCGCTGTACTAGAAAGGATTGATTATATAGGCAGAAAATGCAAAAGTTTTAGGTCTTTATAGCCATGTCTGCCCACATATGTATTCACTTTTCCATGCTAGTTTTTCAGGATAGAAGTTGTATTAAATTTATACCAATTCCTAGCTACTGGCCTAGTAACTAAGAATCTACATTCAGTTGTAATGCATTAATAAACATAGGATTATAGAAGACATTTACTATGTAATGCTACCTTTAATTAAAGTAACTCAATTTTCAAAGTAGTTTCACCAACTTTCCATCTGATTCCAACTCTAAAAGGTAGTAGGGACTGGAATTAACAACTCCAGATTACAGATGAAACATCAGACTCAGAAAGGTAAAGGAGCCGCTTCAGTATCAAAAGGTCAGAAGTGCCGGGCGCGGTGGCTCAAGCCTGTAATCCCAGCACTTGGGAGGCCGAGGCGGGTGGATCACGAGGTCAAGAGATCGAGACCATCCTGGTCAACATGGTGAAACCCCGTCTCTACTAAAAATACAAAAAAT
>NW_016107460.1:789480-799480 GCF_001604975.1 Cebus imitator | reverse complement strand
AATCACATTTGGCAAATTCTTATCTTTTCTTGGAGGACCCTCTGGGGCTTTAATGAGAAACCGGCGTCTTTTCTTGGCACTGGGCTTTAGGCCCACACCACCCCACTCACCCCAGCCAGGTAGTATCAGGTCCATGTCTTTTGGCTTACTCGCCTCTACGGCTTCCTTCTCTTTCAAGAAATCTCTGATGACATCATCCCCAGCAAAAGCTTCCTTTATCATCTGCCTTTGGTCTCTCTCCTCTTCATCTTCCAGCTCCTCTATTGTTGTGGGAACTGCCAAAGACCTCATGGAAGGAGACTGTGTGGTGAGGAGGTTCTGTAGGTCGATCATTTGCTCCTTCTTCTTCTCCTTAGGGGCATCAGGCCAATTATTTGGGGTCCTCTCTGACTGCTGCCCTTCTAACACAGGTCTGGGAAGCCCTTTATTTTGAAAACAATCTTCTTTTCCCAGCTCTTCCAGAGTCTGTACTCTCTCTGGCCTCTCTGGCAACAGGGACTCCTCTTCTTCTGGGGCAGCTTCCTCTCTCTGGACCTGGGGAACAGTCCCCTCTGAACTTGCTTTTTGCTTCCTGGACTGATGGTTTTTCTTCAGTTTCTGAGTTAGTGCCCTCAATTCAGACAGCACCTCCTGGCTGCTAGAATCTTTTGTTTTTTGACTGCCTGCTGGCTCAGCATCTTGGTTGAGCTCAGAACTTTTTCTAAGGGATCTCCTTTCCTCAAATCCTCTCAACAAAATTTCTTCCTCTGCCGCTGGTCTTTCTTCTTTCTTACTTCCAGAAACCTCATGGGCTGCAGGCTCTGGCAGTTGCTCAGGGTTCTCCTGGGTTGCAACCTCTTTGGTGTCACTAGTGTAGCTCCTGAGCATCCAGGGATTCAGCCCATCCACATTCTTCTGCACTTCATTCACTACCTCAGGAACAAAGAGTTCTTCTACTTTTGTGCCTCCCTCCTCTTCTTCACTCTCAAACGCTACCTGGAGTTTCTCTGTCAGTTCTTTGTTCTTGGTCAACTGTTCCTGCATAGCTTGGCGAGCCTCCAGGTCATATTTGGCCATAATTGCCTTTGACTTGGCCCATCTCCCACTGGATTGGTGCTTAAGGCTCATTCTTTCTATCATTCTGGCATTTTCAATTTTTTCCAGTTCTTCCAATGCTGCAGTCGGATTAACCTTCTGCAGCTGCTCAAAGTCTTTTAAGGCTTTCTTGGCCTTTCCTTTCTTTACAACTTTGTGATACTTTTTATTTTTGATTTTCTTCTCTCTTTGAGCCTTGGCCTCATAGTAGGACTGCCGAGCCCGGGCCCTCTGAAGCTCTGCTCGGTGCATCTTTGCCTCTTCCAGGTTCATGGCTTGGAGACAGGCCTTTTCCATGGGAGTCAGTAAAGGGTCTGTCACTGGCTGCTTGTTCTTATGGAGGAGGGTAAAAATTTCCTGCTCCAGGGGAGTTCTTGCCTTCCAGCCACTGAGCACATGTTCAATGGGGGCAATGGCTGGCTGCTCCTTCCCTAGGGGGAAAGCCAGTTGCTCTGCCTGCCGGTTCTTCAGGATGACAGGGTCCCATTTGGAGAGGATTTGTGAGGTTTTACTGAATGCTACTTCTCTGTGGATCTGTTCAATCTTTTCTTTGTTAAGAGGTAACTCCACTACCTTCTTTGATTTGACTCTGTTCAGTTGCTTTTTCACAGTGGCCAAAGAAGATGAAGTTTTAACAGGCTCAAGCAGATCTGCAAGGACCAGCTTTTCTCCTGATCCTTCAGAACTGACATTGAACTCTAACACCTTCAGACCAGCCTCAGACCTCTCAGTCAATTTCTGCCTATTCTTTCCATTAAGGGAACGGATTGCTTCCAGAAGCTTTTGATGCTTTCTCTCTCCATCACTGTCCCCCTCATCTTCACTCTCACTCAAGGGGTGGTCTTTTGGCAAATCCACCAGTTCTTCCTGTTGGCTCAAAGCCAGAAGGCTCTCCACAACCTGGTTCGCATTCATTTCAGCAGCCACCTTCTCTCATGTGGGCCAAGAATGAAAGCCGAAGTCTGGTCATCTATTTTCCTTTCAACACTTCCTTTTATTCTAAAAGGAAATTTTCTTTCCTGTTTTCTAAAGTAAAGTGATTTGACAAATGAGATTGAATTTAGAAAAATATTTACATATGAAGGTTTTTAACCATTTTATATAAAATATCTTTAATTTTACAGATATGGCATTACTAAAATAACTTTTCTACAGATGATAGAAATGCCACTTCAAATTCCTGATCAGAGAATCTGCTTACAGATGCACGGGCACTTTTTCTGATTTGAAGTCTCTTTTCTGCAGACATGGAAAGAATGTGAGCCATAGTTTCAGCATAGCCTTCTTCACTCTCAGCCAGAAAGCCAGTTATATCTCCTTCGTGAGGAACAACAATGTCAAGCTTCGGGCCCCCTGAATTGTGTGCAAGGATAATTGTGCCAGCTGCCATACACTCCACAACTCCTGAAAAAGAAACAAAAATCATGTAGTCTTGTTAAGTTTTTGAGTATGTTCAGAAGAATGAGGATGAGTACAAATCTTCAAAAATTTTAAGGGACTTATGAGAAAATTAAATATATGTCTAGACATTTGCTTATTTAACTTCTATAATACAAAATAAAAGAATTTTAAGTTTTTTAGTTTTCAAAGCTTCACAATAATGCTGCTTCATTTTTTTTTCTTTTGTAGAGCTAAGGTCTCAATATGTTGCCCAGGCTGGCCTCTAACTCCTAGCCTCAAATGATCCTCCCATCTTGGCCTCCCAAAGTGCTGGGACTTACCAGCATGAGCTACCATGCCTAGCCTGCTGCCTCATTCTTAATTAAAATAGACAAGTAGATGGAAGACTAGCCTATTAAAAAACAGATATATTGCGGATAATTAAAAAAGACTAGAGAATGTTACCAAGATGGTAGAATATTAACAGGTATTAGAAAAACAAAAGGAGTAAAAAGATATCAAAAACAAAATTTTAATAGTTCAAATTACATTATTAGCAGAAAAAATAAAAGATGTAAATCACCTAAGTGAAGCGTACTATTGTGGTGCTTATGTTACTGCCTGGGTTATGGCATATTTGAGACTATTGTGTGCCCAACAGCAGTGTTGAACTAAATGGAAGCTGTGGTTAGTTTCTGCTAAATGATACACATGAAATATAAATTACTCTAGCCAACATTTCTTAGCTGTATTCCTAAGAGAATTAAGCCCTTCAGAGAACGATTTAAGTGACTGCTTTCCCAATTCTCTGAAGGATGGTACAGAGCTGATATCATCCTGGATGTACAGGAGAGAAATGAAATAATTCTAATGTTTTTAAAACAGTGGTGAAATCCCTGTAGAACAGACTTCAGTAGCTCATACCGTATTCTGCTTGAGGCTGGAGAGCATCCTGTACTTTCTCAGAGACCTGCATCTAATCAATGTTACCCTCTCCCTCTCTACTGGCTCCTTCCTATCAGCATTAAAGCGAGGGCGCCACATGTCCTTCCTCAGGTCCTACAACAACACCCCTAGCCATTGTCCCTTCTCTCCTGCTGCACTTCACAAACTTACTGAAAGTGTGGTTTGCACTTACCAACTCTACTTGTTCACTTCTGAGTGCTCGACTTTTAATTTTTGCTTACTATCTGACTTTTGCTTCTAGTTCTCCCTTAAGAGTGCTTGTACCCAGGTCACCAGTGACTGCCTTACCTTCCCCAGCATCTGAGCAGCATCAATTGGAATCTGTGCCCTCTCTCTGCTTCTCAAAACACTCTCTTCCTCAGATTCCAAGACACTGCACTTGGCTGGCTTTCCTCCTTTCTCCATTTCTTCTCTCCATTTCTCAGCTGCTCCTGTTCTCTGCATTTTGTACTGAGAGCCTCTTCTCGCTCTGCACACATTCCCCAGGCGATCTTATCCACATCCATGGGAGCTTTGATAACTACCTTGTACAAGGACAATCCTCCATTTAGATTTCCAGAACTGATTCCTCTCCTCAACTTCAGACTCCTATATACAACTACCTCCTAGACACATGCCCTCACATGTCCCACAGATGAACTCAAACTCTGCAGGTTCAAAATATGGCTCATCAATGGCATTTGCTCTTAGATTTCCCCTCTGGGAGAAAGCCAACACCAATCTCATAGCTGCCCAGCTCCCAAAACTCGGGGTGGCCTTCTCTTCCTCCCTGATCTAACACATCCAATTAATGACCAAGTCTTGGTCAATACTACAGCAGAATCTCTCTCAAGCATGTTCACCTATCAAGTTCAGTTCACTAGCACCTCCGCCTGGGCTGCTACAGCAGGCCAGTTCATGTTACTGCCTTTCCAGTCTTGCTCTCCCTGCTCCTCACTGATCTATTCCCCATGTAACCAGAATGGACAGGAGAAACCAGAAAGCTTTTACATGCAACACTTAAAATCCTGACATTCTTTTCTGCTGGCTTAACCTGGCCCAGATCACCTCTCTGTTGTTTTTCTGCTGAGTGGTCCTACTGATGTATCTGTTGTCACTCCTGTCACAGTGCTGTTCCCTCTACTGGAGACTCTACCCTCTCCTGGTTAACCTCTAATTATTGTTTGGGTCTTGCTCATGTGTCACATCACTTCCTTGGGCAACTGTTCCCTGCCCCCTTAGGTGTTTCTCTTTGACATTCTCATATCACCCTGCACTTCCTCAGCACAGCACATGGTACAGGGCATGACATAGCACTTGCCTATGTAGTCTTTTGGTACCATCAGAGGGCGGGAAGCCTCTGACAGGCTAAGCAGCTCTGGTCTCTACCACATCCCTAGTATCCACCCAAGTCCCTAGCACAGAATGAATGCTTAGTAAGTTTCTATGAAAGGAAGCACAGGAGGTCAGATCCCATGCAAAAGGTTGGGTCAACAAGTTCTTGCTGCATGTCTGGGCCTAGTACTATACTACTAACTAGGAGTAAAAAAAAAGTATACGAGAAATTGCAGTCTTAGTTTAGGAAATGTCACTTTTATGTTATCCTCATTTTCCCTAACAACTAACAGTGTGAGGCACAAAGCACTTGAGAAACATACGCAGACTCACATTAAACACAAAGCAGTACTTGATTTTATAGCATGCTTAAAAGGTCAGAATAGAGATAGCAGTTCAAATTGGAATAAACAAGGCTAAAGGACAGGAGATTGAAGTTGAAGACATGATGGGATCTGGCACAAAGAAGAGGGCCATTCCAATGATGAGGGTAGAGTCAATAAAAGACTAAAATAATTACTGTGAGAAGCCCCTAGGCAAACAATGGTTTTCAACTTTTGATGCAAAACAGAATCACTTAAGCAGCATTATCAAAATATATCTACCTAGGCCTGGTCCAGAGATTTTCATCTGGCCATTCAGTAGGATTAAGGTAGGGCCGGGGAATCTGTACCAGTAAGTATGAAGCGGGGTTAGATGGGGAGAGAAAATGTTGCCGTTAAGAGCAGGGGCTACCTGGGTTAGAATCCAGGCTCTACCCACTTAATTACTGTGTAACTGAACTTGAGCAATTTCTAAACCTTCCTATGCCTGAGTTTCCTTATTTATAAAATGAGAATAACAATAACACCTATCAAATAGAGGTTTAGAGGGGCTTGAATTAGATAATATGTGTACAAATCTCAACAGTGGCCTGCACACAGGAATTGGTCAATAAATACTAGTTGCTATTATTAAGTACAATCTTACAAGGTCTCAAATGAGGAAAATATATTTGGTGGATTAGGCGAGGAGAATTAGGGCACGAAGCAGACTTCTAGAGTATTATCATTTTATCAAAGGAACCTAAAGTGTATATCTCATGGCACCAAACAAGTTGTTTAAAGGCCAAACTCACCAATCCCAAAATGCTCGTTCCACATGGTATGCAGACCAATTGTTGCTTCCGACAAATAATTCTTTAATTCATCAAATGGAATGTTTATTTTAAATTCCACAAATTCTTGAACTCCTAAATCCTCAGACAGCCTTCTCAGTTGGTTTACCCTAAGTTCATCATCTTTGTTACGACAACCTCCAATAAGGACAAGTTTAAGAGAAGGAGATGACTCAACCATCTTCTTATTCAGCAATTTAGCAAAGGCTCTGATCTGCAATGGATGATTCTTTTCTGGCCTAAACTGGCCAACAGAAACCAGCACATGTCCTGGGGTTGTCTTTTTCTCATGTAAGGGAATGTCCAGAAATGTCTGCACATCGCAAGGTGGATAAACAATGTTAGTGCAATTCCCAACTTTCCACAGTGAGAGAATATGGTTTAGTGTCCAAGAAGAATTGACCATGACTACATCACTGCAAGAACCAACAAGTCCGTAAATAAAAGCAAATAAATAGTAGTAGATGAGCTTTACTTTGCTGAGAAAAGGATTCCTGGTAATGAAGGCGGCATTATTAAGTCCAACATTTTGATTCTTCACTATAGAGAGCATGTCGGTGCTGATAATAGGATAATGAACATAGCTTCCAACTTGGCAACCCCCTATATACTTAAACAGAGGAAGTGTAAAAGCGTATCCCATTGAATCGATGTAAACATCAGGAACACATTGCATTAGAGCTTCCCAGCCAAGAAAAACAGATCCTAGACTTTGGCCCAGCAGTGTGAAGTGAGGATAGAGTGAATCTTCCACAAGATAGCGTTTCCTTAAAAAAACAAACTGGACTGGGAGAATTAATCTGATGTTAAATCTTCTGAAAGCACCTTCTAGTATCTGTTGACCGCTGACATCAACATCGCCGGTATAAACAACATAAACTGCTTCAGGATACCTAAAATAGAATGTAGTGGTTAAGAATGCATTAGGTTACAAAAATTAGCCGGACAGGGTGGTGGGCACCTGTGATTTTTCTACTCAGGAGCTGAGGCAGGAGAATCGCTTGAACCCAGGAGGCGGGGGTAGTAGTGAACTGACACTGTACCACTGGACTGCAGCCTGGGCGACAAGAGCAAAACTTCATCTCAAAAAAAAAAAAAAAAATGTATTAGGTTAAAATCAAGCAAAAAGTTGTAGAAACCTGTTTTCTTACAATCATAAAGAAGCTTATTTTTACACTAAAAATGTTGTTTTCTATGTTTTTTATTTACTGAATTAGAACTACAGTCCCTCAAATGAGACTGTGACTTCTAGTTCTTTGCTATTTCCTCCACTTAGAGTTTCACACAGAACAGGCATCAACAAAAAGTGTTGATTTATGAATGAGATGTTCTCAAGAAATACTCAAAAACTTTGACAGTGGTCTTAGCAAAAAATGGTAATAAAATACCATCAACAAACATGTCTTCTGATAGGCTCACAATGCTAAAGTAATCCTCAGGGTTTTTATCTGAAAAATGCAAAAAGGCTTTAAAAGCTAGATCTTGTGCCTGTATCACTAATTATTCTGAAAATATCTAAAAGTATATTCTTATGACTTGTAATGCTTTAGTCTCCCCTGATTGTTTATATTATTATTTTTTTTTTTTTTTTTTTTTTTTTGAGACGGAGTTTTGCTCTTATTACCCAGGCTGGAGTGCAATGGCGCGATCTCGGCTCACCGCAACCTCCGCCTCCTGGGTTCAGGCAATTCTCCTGCCTCAGCCTCCTGAGTAGCTGGGATTACAGGCACGCACCACCATGCCCAGCTAATTTTTTGTATTTTTAGTAGAGACGGGGTTTCACCATGTTGACCAGGATGGTCTCGATCTCTTGACCTCGTGATCCACCTGCCTCGGCCTCCCAAAGTGCTGGGATTACAGGCTTGAGCCACCGCGCCCGGCTATATTATTATTTAAGTCATAAAACATTTTAAGCATCTAGTATGAGGTGCCAGGTTTTGGGGATATGGAGATGAGAGAGAGTCTTTATCTTTAGAAGCTCAGTCCAGTGGAAAAAACAGACATGCAAAACAAATAACTGCAAAACTGTGTGCTATGCATTGATAAAGACAGCTGTGATAAAGACAGGAGGCTGTGGAAGCCTAAAGGATGACAATCTAACTGTTCCTCTCTGGCCCCTTCCCAGTTACTCTTTATCTAGCAGAATGGGCCTTTTATTTTTATTTTTTATTTTTTTTGAGACGGAGTTTTGCTCTTATTACCCAGGCTGGAGTGCAATGGCGTGATCTCGGCTCACCGCAACCTCCGCCTCCTGGGTTCAAGCAATTCTCCTGCCTCAGCCTCCTGAGTAGCTGGGATTACAGGCACGCACCACCATGCCCAGCTAATTTTTTGTAGTTTTAGTAGAGACGGGGTTTCACCATGTTGACCAGGACGGTCTCAATCTCTTGACCTCGTGATCCACGCGCCTCGGCCTCCCAAAGTGCTGGGATTACAGGCTTGAGCCACCGCGCCCGGCAGAATGGGCCTTTTAAAACATAAAAAGATTGTGATCTCTGGTAGCCTAAAAATGCCCACAAATTCCTTTTTTTTTTTTTTTTTTTTTAAAAAGACAGGGTCTTACTATCTGTTGCCCAGGCTGGAGTGCAGTGGCATGGTCTTGGCTCATTGCAGCCTCCACCTCTCAAGTTCAAGCAATTTTCGTGCCTCAGCACTCCTGGGATTACAGGTGTGCACTACCATGCCCAGCTAATTTTTGTATTTTTTAAGTAGAGATGGGGTTTCGCCATGTTGGCCAGGCTGGTGTCAAACTCCTGGCCTCAAGTGATCTGCCAGACTTGGTCTCCCAAAGTGCTGGGATTACAAGTGTGAGCCACTGTGCCTGGCCAGGCCACAAATTCTTTGATACTTTTCCCATTGAGAGGTGGCATCTATGTCCCCTACTTTGGAATAACACTGGGCTCTGTGACTATTTTGACCAACAGCAAAAGTGACATTCTGCCAGTTTCTCAACATAGACTCTAAGGGACTGGCAGCTCCTACTTCCTGTCCCTTGGAATGCTCATGCTAGGAGAAGACAGCTGTCGTGTACGAGTGCAATCAGCCCATGACGGCTCTGTTGTGTACAAGCTCAACCCAGTCACATGAAGAGGCCCCTCCGTGAGAGATGCCGGACAGCCCCCAGCGGTTCCGGTCATCCCAGCCCAGGAATGAGAATGTGAGTGAAGAAGGCTTCAGATGCCTCCAGCCCCAGCTGCCATCTAACTGCAACAGTATGATGGAGACCAAACACGGCAACCCCTAAACTATGTCACAGAACAGTCAACCCCAAAACTGGCTTACTATAGCACTTAGAATAAAACCTGAACTAATTTCCCTGCTCACTCAAGTCCTGTGTGATCTGGAAACTGCCTCCCTCTGTCACCTTCCTTCCCATGCTTTCCTTTGCCCTCCAGGGTGCAGCCAAACTGGCATTCTTTTCTCTGAACATGCCAAGCTCCAACCGGCCTTAGGGGACTTGAAGTGGTTGTTCCCTCTACTCTGAATTCCCTTTTCTCATTTTCACTCTGTCTTTTCATAAGCCAGGTAGTTTAGCATGTGGTTCAGAACATGGGCTCTAGTGCCCCAAGTTTCCTTCTTTGTCAAATGAGGATAATGGTAACAAGCGCATAAGGCTGTTCTGAGGATCAAGTAAGCTAACACATGTAAAGCACTTCAAACAATGCCTGACATAAAATTATCAAGCAACAAATGCAGCCGTTTTTATCATTCAGATTTTGGTTAGGTGTTATCAGCGATTTTCCTGATCACTCAATCTAAAGTATCAAGTCACTCCTATATTACCCTATTTCAATTTTTTATATAGCACATCTTACTATTGAATATTTTTCTTCTTTGCTTATTTTGTCTCTGTCAACTACAATTGAAGGTCCAGGAGAGGACTTATCAATCTTGTTCCCTTCATCTCAACCCCTAGAACAGTGCCTGGCACATAGCAGATCCCCAATAAATACTGCTAGGTCGAATGAAAAGTGCACTGTAGCATATGTTCAGTTAGGAAAGACTTGTAGACATTAACTGGGTAGAAAAAGGCTATTTCAGGCCGGGCGCGGTGGCTCAAGCCTGTAATCCCAGCACTGTGGGAGGCCGAGGCGGGTGGATCACGAGGTC
>NW_016107460.1:755833-789278 GCF_001604975.1 Cebus imitator | reverse complement strand
AAAAAGGCTATTTCAGAAGAAAAGAACACCATATACAAAGGGAGGGACTCTAGAGAAAGCATGACGTGTTCGGTGAGCTGCTCCTTGTTCTGCATGTTGGAGCAGAGTACATGTGAAGGAATGGGGAGGGATGAGAAACACAATGTGGCCAGAGCAAGATGAAAAAGTATCTTCCAGGTCATATTAATGATTTGGGTTTTTTCTCCTTGTATTTGAGTTAGGAGTAATAGAGACTGCTGGGGACTATGTGTACAGATATCATGAAACTTTACCACTGCCCTCAAGAGGTAGATAATCTAGTTAGAGAAGAAAAATGTAGTATCAATGAGAGTAGGAAAACCATCAAGGAGTTGGGACTTAAGAGATTCTTTGTATTTAGGCAGTTACAGAAGATGGCAGAGCAAATACAGGGGTAGGGGCTAAGATTACAGAAAGGTATAGCTGAGGGAATTCTGCGTGAGGGCCTTGGCACTGAATGAAGGGTGTATACCAAGAAGTAGGGTAACCATGAAGAATAACAATTTTCCTCATATGATAAAATAATGGAAACTACTATGCTTTTTCCTTTCTAAAAGGGAATCATAAATATTTTTGGGGTATTGGGATGGAGATGAGGAAGCCTAAAATATTACAAGATGTGTAACACCATATTCCTTCTAACATGGTAACAATCCAGCTGGTAATGATATAAAAATTTGAGTCAAATAGATGCTTTAATAAAGATTATTCTTGTGTGCCGCAGCTGCCTGAAGGTATTCAGGCTTAAAGTGCTCTAAGGTACTTGGTATATTTCTCCTTATTACTTAATCTCTTCTGTATACACTCTCCCCCAAGGAAACCAGTTATTCCCATTAAATTATGCTATAAAAGGGCAGATGTTGGCTGGGCATGGTGGCTCATGCCTGTAATCCCAGCACTTTGGGAGGCCAAGGTGGGCAGATCACCTGAGGTCAGGAGTTCAAGAGCAGCCTGGGCATGATTGTGGGTACCTGTAATCCCAGCTACTTGGGAGGCTGAGGCAGGAGAATCGCTTGAACCCAGGAGGCAGATGTTGCAGTGGGCCGAGATCGTGCCATTGCACTCTAGCCTGGGCAACAGGGCGAAACTCCAACTCAAAAACAAAAAAAAAAAAGCAGATGTTTTCCCCATCCACTGTCCATTTTTTCCTTTTTTCTTTTTTTTTCTTGAGACAGATTCTCACTCTGTCACCCAGGCTGAAGTGCAGTGAATGGCACAATCACAGCTCACTGCAGCTTTGACTTCCCAGGCTCAGTCAATCTTTCCACCTCAGCCTCTGGAGTAGCTGGGACTATATGCGCACATCATCATGCCCAGCTAATTTTTTGTAGAGACAGGGTATCAACATGGTGCTGAGGCTGGTCTCAAACTCTTGGGCTCAAGTGATTTGCCTGCCATGGCCTCACAAAGTGCTGGGATTAAGGTAAGAGCCACCATGCCTGGCCTTGTCTAATTCTTTATCATAGCAACAAAAATTGAATAGGATATATAAGGCATGTGGGCACATGAAAGAAATATTTTCTTATTGAAGAACAGTTTAAAAAGGAATTCATTTTTTACTACTAGGTGCTTTAGAAAGATGAATTTCTGGGTAATAATTTTTAAGAAGTGGAACAATATAGCAAATTAGCTAAGACAGATGCATACCTACTTTTTCTGCAGGGCTCTTAAAGCACACCATAACACTCTTTCTCCTCCTCCACCAGCATTGCAGTATGGATGAAAAAATGCAATCACCATTTGATTTTTCCCAGTTTTGCTAGTTGACACTAATTTTTTCTTTCTCTGTAGCAGCAGTCTGATTCCCCAAAGGATAATGACCAAACATACACATAAAGTTCCACATACAATTAGCCCAGGGAAGAATAATGAATAAAAAAACCTGAAATAAGAGGACAAAGTTGAGAAACAATGTGATATATACATTTAAAAATTTATAAAGTCTGCTTTTACATATCTACTTTATATATTAGTGACAAAGAGTTGTCTTTAACAAGTCTGCTAACTCCAAAATACTCAAGTATGAAAATTCTAATGCTGCTAAATATCCAACATTAAAAGGATAAGTCCTCCTTAATTCCAATCCCCCTAGCATGTTACCAATTTAACATACTTTAATCAGCAGTAAAAAGCAACACTGAACCCCTTTTCTCCTCAGTTTATGTGTTATGGGATTAAAAACAAATGTAACTATTAATCTAAATAAAACATGATTAAGAATGTGTTACATACTGTCATTCTGAGGGTTAGATGCCAAAGAAATATGTCTTTTGAATGACCAATATTCCATTAGTTATAAGTCTGGTAAGATAGTAAATCTTCTTCATTCTGTCACTTCACCTCAAATAGAACAATTTCCGGGGTAAAGGAATGGAACTTAGATTTCTCCACTTCTATTTCAGTTCTGTATTTGCTGTATTTACACGACCTAATACTACTACCTTCCCTTATGTGCCTCTGAATGAGCTGCCAAAAACCCACTAATGTTCTACTAATATTCATTAATAAACTCATTCACAAAGTGACTATTAAAAGGTTCTCTATTACTGTCAGGTGGACTGAAGCTCTGCAAAAAACAAGGGCCCAGGCTTGCTCACTATAATATCCCTAATGCCAAGTATGATGACTGGCACAGAGAAAGCATCCAATAAATATACGACTGATGCAAAAGTTTATTACCTCTTCAGATGTTGCTTAAAATACGTTAAAATAAAATGTCAAGGTGCTTTTCTTTTAGGGTTGCCAATACAGTTGGAACCTAACCCAATATTTTTCATACTCTGCCTGTCCTTTACAAAGGATTTGAGGAAAGCTTATAAGATTTAAAAATAATAAAATGTGAAAAGTTAAATAGTGAACAGCAGACTGGCCTGTGGGCTGTTTAGTAGCGTAAGCAAATAGGAACTAATGCATAGTGTATCAGTTCGTTTTCACACTGCTGATAAAGACATGCCTGAAATGGGGAACAAAAAGAGTTTTAATTGGACTTACAGTTCCACATGGCTGGGGAGACCTCAGAATCATGGTGGGAGGTAAGGTACTTCTTACACAGTGGTGGCAAGGCAAAAATGAGGAAGAAGCCAAAGCCCAAACCCCTGATAAACCCATCAGATCTTGTGAGACTTATTCATTATCACAAGAATAGCATGGGAAAGACAGGCCCCCATGATTCAATTACCTTCCCCTGGGTCCTTCCCACAACAAATGGGAATTCTGGGAGATACAGTTCAACTTTAGATTTGGGTGGGGACACAGCCAAACCATATAATTATGCCCCTGGCCCCTCCAAATGTCACATCCTCACATTTCAAAACCAATTATGCCTTCCCAACAGTCCCCCAGAGTCTTAACTCATTTCAGCATTAACCTAAAAGTCCACAGTCCAAAGTATCATCTGAGAGAAGGAAAGTCCCTTCTGCCTATGAGCTTGTAAAATCAAAAGTAAATTAGTTACTTCCTAAATACAATGGGGATACAGGTATTGGGTAAGTATAGCCATTCCAAATGGGAGATATTGGCCAAAACAAAGGGGTTACATGGCCCATGCAAGTCCGAAATCCAGTGGGGCAGTCAAATTTTAAAGCTTCAAAATGATCTCCTTTTACTCCAGGTCTCACATCCACGTCACGCTGAAGCAAGAGGTGGGTTCCCATGGTCTTGGGTAGCTGTGCCCCTGTGGCTTTACAGGGTACAGCCTCCCTCCTGGCTGCTTCCATGGGCTGGTGTTGAGTGTCTCCAGCTCTTCTACGAACATGGTGCAAGCTGCCGGTGGATCTACCATTCTGGGGTCTGGAGGATGATGGCTCTCTTCTCACAGCTTCACTAGGCAGTGCTCCAGTAGGGACTCTGTGTGGAGGCTCCAACCCCACATTTCCCTTCTGCACTGCCCTAGCAGAGGTTCTTCATGAAGGCCCTGCCCTTGCAGCAAACTTTTGCCTGGGCGCCCAAGCATTTCAATACATCTGAAATCTAGGTGGGGGTTCCCAAACCTTAATTCTTGACTTCGGTGCACCCACAGGCTCAACACCACATGAAGCTACCAAGGCTTGGGGCTTCCACCCTCTGAAGCCACAGCATGAGCTCTATGTTGGCCCCTTTCAGCCACGGCTAGAGCAGCTGGGACACAGGGCACCAAGTCCCTATGCTGCACACAGCATGGGGACCAGGGGCCCAGCCCACAAAACCACTATTTCCTCCTGGGCCTCCAGGCCTGTAATGGGAGAGGCTGTTGTGAAGGTCTCTGACATGGTCTGCAGACATTTTCCCCATGGTCTTGAAGATTAATATTAGGCTCCTTGCTACTTATGCAAATTTCTGTAGGCAGCTTGAATTTCTCCTCAAAAAATGGGTTTTTCTTTTCTACTGTATTGTCAGGCTGCAAATTTTCTGAACTTTAATGTTCTGTTTTCCTTTTAAAATGGAATCCTTTTAACAGCACCCAAGTCACCTCCTGAATGCTTTCCTGTTTAGAAATTTCTTGTGCCAGATACCCTAAATCATCTCTCCCAAGTTCAAAGTTTCACAAATATCTAGGGCAGGGGCAAAATGCCACCAGTCCCTTTGCTAAAACATAAGAAGGGTGATCTTTGCTCCAGTTTCCAACAAGTTCCTCATTTCCATCTGAGACCACCTCAGCCTGGATTTCATTGTCTATATCACTATCTGCATTTTGTTCAAAGTCATTCAACAAGTCTCTAGGAAGTTCTAAACTTTCCCACATTTTTCTGTCTTCTTCTGAGCCCTCCAAACTGTTCCAACCTCTGCCTGTTACCCAGCTCCAAAGTCGCTTCAACAGTTTTGGGTATCTCTTCAGCAGCAGTCCATTCTACTGATACCAATTTACTGTATTAGTTCATTTTCATGCTGCTGATAAAGACATACCCGAGACTGGGAACAAAAATAGGTTTAATTGGACACGGGGCACCAAGTTTAATTGAATTTACAGTTCCACATGGATGGGAGGCCTCAGAATCATGGCAGGAGGTGTAAGGCACTTCTTACATGGTGGTGGCAAGAGAAAAATGAGGAAGAAGCAAAAGCAGAAGCCCCTGATAAACACCATCAGATCTCGTGAGACTTATTCACTATCACGAGACTTATTCTCTATCACTAGCAGGGAAAAGACTGGCCCCCATGAATCAATTACCTCCCACAACACATGGGAATTCTGGGAGATATAATTCAACTTGAGATTTGGGTGGGGTCATGGCCAATCAGTATCACATAGTTTTCACAGTCCACATGAAAACATACAAACTCATCAGAAAAATAAATTTTGCTTTTTTGAGATACAGGGTTTCACTCTGTAACCCAGGTCAGAGTGCAGTAGTGCAATCATAGCTCACTGCAGCCTCAAACTCCTGGGCTAAAGTGATCCTCCTGCCTCAGATTCCTGAGATGCTGGGATACACCCAACATTTTTTAATTAAAAAGTTTTTTTTTTTTGTAGAAATGGGGTTTTGCTATGTTGCCCAGGCTGGTCTCAAACTCCTGGCCTCAAGTGATCCTCCTGCCTTGGCCTTCCACAGCACTGAGATTACAGGCATGAACTGCTGCACCTGACCAGAAATAAATATTTTATTGATATTATTTTGAAATAAAATTCTCGTGGGATTTCCTATTTTGAAGAAATCCTCATTTGTTCCTATTGTGAACAAATCTCATGTGGGATTTCCGATTGTATACTTGGAAGAGGTAATTGATTATATTTGAAATCCCACATAAGCACTTTATTTCAAAGCTAAAATAATTTTGTCTCAGAATACGTTTATACTCTTTAAAATTTTACCAAGGATCCAACAGAGCTTTTGTTTATATCAGAGTTTCTCATCCTTGACACTACTGACATTTTGGACGAAATAATTCTTTGTTGGGGAGGTTCTCCTATGCATTACAGACATTTTGTAGCATCTTTGATCTTGACTCACTAAATGCCAGTAGCACCCCTCCCAATCAAAATTATCAGTTGGGCATGATGGCTCATGCCTGTAACCCCAACACTTTGGGAGGTTGAGGTGGGAGGACTGCTTGTGCCCAGGAGTTCGAGGCTGTAGTAAGCTATAATCATGCCACTGCACTCCAACCTGGGCAACAGAGCAAGACTCTATTTCTAAAAAAATAAATAAAAAAACCTCCAGATATTGCCAAATGCTAAATGTCTTGTGAAGGGCAAAAGTCACGCCTGGTTGAGAACCAGTGGTTTACACTGCTTATATCTGCCAATATTTAGTATATTAGAAATGAAAACTAAAGAACTTTAAAATTTTTATGAATTCACTTAAAATTCTTTCATTACATATTAACATATTTTTTATTTAAAAAAAACTGTCTTTTCCAAACCAAAAAAAGATATTTAGCAAGAAGGGTGCCAATGTTTTACGTTTTTTGCAAATCTCTTTAATGTTTGGCTTGACGTGAAACCAGATAGTGGCTACTGTTTCCTGTTTCTGCATTAAATCTGTAGTGACATGTTGTTTTTGTTGAAGTATATGACGAAAGTTCAGGCTCACTTAGATATGTAGTAGGAAAAGGGAGTATATTTTAATACATATTGATCTTATGTTTAGAATATATTTAAGTTTTCAAGTAGTTACAGATATTCTTTGATCCTAGACCAGATTTGACAAGTTAACGCAATTTCTGAATGTCAGTTGCAACATAGACTCTGAAACCCTATCAATGACCTTTTCATACAGTTAACTAAAATCCACTAGTGTAATTTGCAGTTCAAATTATCTTTTTTAAAATTTTTACGATGTAAAAAGTTACATAAAATATTTAATTTTTTACATCAATCGTAAAAATTAAAATAATAGATTGTCAAAAAGCAGAGGATTCAACATAAGCTTTATATTTAAGTGACGTGTTAACAATGGAAGCTTTGGTGAGTTTAAGAGGAGAAACTAAGATGAGAAGGAAGATCCTGTTCTTTACCGAAAAGAGACATGATAGATTGGAAAATGTCTCTGGCTCAATAGTAAAGAAAAATGAGGAATGAATATAAACAATTTATGACAGACTAATTAGAGTGTGAAAGAGAAAGAAAAAGCTGAAACAGGGAAGGGAACACGACCCCTCAGTCAACAGTAAAGCAGAAGAAAACGCGGAAAACTGAGTCAAGACCTAGTCTGTTCCAGCCCATACAGGCCTCCAAGAAAAAGACTGCTCATTGGCCTGAGAAATTACCTTAGATTCATGACAAGGTAAGCCATTTCCCCGCAAAATATAGCTACACTGGACAGGCAAGTACCACTATAAAACAGAAAACGTCTGTGAGCCCACACGACCGGCTCCTCACCTCAAAAAGCTGCACAGGCACCAGACCCCTTGGGCGGCCGCCATCTTCCGCCGACCCTCGAACACAGGAAATGCTTCACTTTCCTTTTCTCTATTGGCTCCCGATAAAGCGAGCCGTGCTCGCCCCGCCCCCACGGGCCAATTGTGCGTTACAATTGGTTACTGGTAGCTGCTTCCCACGGCCTTTCAGCCAATAGAATCTGCCGAGGCGTAGACTAACGTTCGGCGTGGTGAACACGGATCTCCGCCCCCTTGGGCGGGACAGCAGTGGGGGTTGGGCCGAGGAGGGCGTGGCCTGTGATTGACAGCCGTCGCTCCCGCCCTCGGTCCCCTCCCCCACTGGAAGCCCCAGCCTGGGCACCCGCGACCCCGCCCCCGGTCGAGAGCCCGCCACCCGTTGGAGGCCAGTGGCTGGCCTTTGCACACCACAGATCGATTTTTCAGGTGCGGAGTTCACTCTCGCCGCGGTTGCTTCCTTTGGGATCCGAGGCACCGGCAGCCAGGCTCAGAGTCCGAGGAGGGGCGGCGCAGAGCGGACACGTTGCGGTGCCACTCGGCACCTTCCCTGCAGGCGTTGGGCTAGCTCTGGGAGCCGGGTCTGCGGCCCGGTTCTGCGCCGCTCACCTGCCCTTCCGCTCCCGCACACGCCTGAGATCCCAGGACAGTGTAGGAGCGAACCGGCGCGAGGTGGCCGAGACCGCGGACCAGGACGGGCCTCCCTGTGGCACCGGCACGGCCGAGGACACTGAGGCACCGGCGGGGCCGGCAGCTCCAGGGCGGGCACTGCCAGCCCCCCAGGGAGTGGGTGAGAATCCGAGGCCCACTCGCCCCGCGTCCGCGGGTCGGGAGGACGGCGGCGCGCAACATTGAAACAGCCTTGTGGCTAGGGCAGCACATTGCCCAGTCCCAAATCAACTGGCGGTGCCCGGGCCCCTCCTTGCATTAGAGCCGGGCCAACGCCCTCACGCCCAGCGCCTCCTCTCCCGGAGGCTTTACACCGCGCCCTCCTCCGCCGACCTGGTGACCTTTGGCTCTGAGCCGGATCAGAGAAGAATTCCGTGTCCGCGCGGGACGATGCCTGAGCAGGAGAGACAGATCACAGCCAGAGAAGGGGCCAGTCGGAAAGTGAGTTTCCTTCCCCCGCGCCCGCGCAGCGTGCGCACTCCCACCCGGAGGACTTTCCTCCCCGCGTTCGGCGCTTACTCGCTCCCTGTGGGTGCGCAGAGAAGGCCGAGCCAGAGCCACAGCTCCAGGGGCGTCGTGGTTTGGGAGAAAAGGACCCTTTAGAAAGAGCTTGTCGAACAATGGAAAACCCCGCACCTCAAAATTCATCTTTATGCTTTTAAGGGGTCTCATGCTGGAGAGGTAAAGTGAGCGTCGATTTGCTATGCTAGAGCTCTCATGACTCTGAACGATGAAGGTAATTACCTGGATAAGTTATTCAGAGTCTGGTGCTTGGACCAGATATAAGAGTCTGGTGCTTAGACCAGATATGGTATATCAAGTCCCTGGAACTTTTATAACTGTTTTAAATTCATTTTAATTGTACGAGTAATACATTAAGACAGTCTTTTAAAAATGCAAACCGGCCTGAAATACTTGGCATGAAAAGCAGATCTATTTTCCAGTCTTTTTCTATTCATGTACCTATGTCTTCAGCAAATATTTATTGAGAACTTATGTTTCAGGCGCAGTATTGAAGAGTTGATACAATAGTTAACAAAACATGTATCTGTATGTAATATGCACAAACTCAGAGAACTCTTGAGGTTTCGTTTGTGTGAGGTTTAAAAATTTTTGTTTTACCTAAATGAGATCACTGTATGTGTATTCTCTTTTTTAGTTTAATAGTATATGTTGGAGATTGTTTAACTGTCTTATTCAGTGCAACCTCTGCAGAGTTTGAATGCATCATAGCTTTTTCATGGTTTTCTAGTAATGGGCATTCTGTTTGCTACTTTTTTTCTGTCTCTCTTACAAGTGAACATCTCTGTACATGATTTTTAATGCTGACACTTTTACTTTAGGATAGACACTTAAGCCTGGATTGCTGGACAGAACAGTAGGCTGTTTCTTTTCCACAAATTTCTGAAACTAATTCAGCTACATTGCTGGGTGCCCTTTAGTGAATTCATCTAGGCTCTGGTGATACAGAAATGAAAACTAATTGATTAACAGATGGACAGAGAGAGGCTGGCTAATAGGTCATTTGTACGGTGTGATGACTATGCATTTGATAGGGGTATGAAGAAATGTTGGGAGGGGTGGCTTGTGCAGAGGAGACACTTTCAACTTCCTACAGTGTCCCCACCTAGAGAAAAAAATCCTTATCCTTCCAATCAAGCCCAAGACTTGCCACCTCCTTGAAACGTTCTGTAACTGCTCCTGCCCATGTTGACCTAACTGTCTTCTGGAATCCTCTGATAATAGTGTTGACCAACGTTATTAAGCTTACACATGTGCTAGGCATTGCATTATGCACTTCCTATCCCTCTATGTGCACTCTTGCATTTAATCCTCACAAAAACCCTTTGATGTAGGTATTATATCTTGTTATGAACATTTATTCGACAAATAGTTTTTTGAGTACACCCATGAACCAGGTGTTTTAGACACTGGGGATTTAGCTAGGACCAAGACCTTGCCCTCATGAATTTACATCCTAGTAGGAGATAGGAAAAAAAGGGGAGGGGATAAACAAATATATAGCATAGGGTTTAAGGGAAAACAACTTCCGTGCCCCATGAAGATTCACTGAAAAATCAACTGACAAATGACAGATTAGTAGAGAAGGCATACACATTTATTAAGGTGTGTGAGAATCTTATAAAATAAAATCTCAAAGAAAGGCAAGATCGTTACCACTTTTATGTCATCTTGAGGTTACAGAAAGAGTGGGGCCTCTAAGCTTGGGCAAAAACAAGTTATGGTTGTAAATCAGGTTATAGGAGGGAGAGAAGAGGAGACCCTACTAGCAAAAGGGGTCTTATGTAGATGAAACCTCACAGGTAGCAGCTCTCAGTGAGAATAAATGTTTCAGACCTTGAAGCTTCCAAACTCAGCTGATCTCTCCCAGATCCAGACAAGGAAGGGCCTTTTAAAAAAACCTGGCTGCGTTAATGTAGATTCTCTACAGATGCTTATCTCTCTCACAAAAGACAGTAGGACTACTTTTATCTGTAGGCCCTCTGAACGGCCATCTCAAAATATGTCAAACAAGTCTATTTTGAAGTGAAATGTTTTGGTTTTCTTCAGTAACTTTATTTCAAGTACTGGTAAGTACTGTAAAGAAAATAAAGCATTTTGGGGCCAGAAGTTCAAGATCAGCCTGGGCAGCATATCAAGATATCGTTTCTAACACACACACACACACACACACACACACAAAATTAGTTGCACATGGTGGTGTGTGCCGGTTGTCCCAGCACTTGGGAGGCTGAGGCAGGAGTATGGCTTGAGCCCAGGAGTTTGAGGCTGCAGTGAGCTGTGATCCCACCTCTGTACTTCAGCCTGAGTGACAAAGCAAGGTCCTGTCTCAAAAAAGAAAAGAAAGCAGAGTAAGGGAATAAGATAAGGAATGACATGAGTGCAGAGGAAGATGCTGTTTTAAGTTTTAAGTAGGTAGTTAGGGAGTGATTTCTCTGGGAAGGCAGGATTTTAGTAGAGACCTGAATGATTCAGATTTCAGAGAAGTGTCCTAGGCTGAGAAACCATAAAGTGTGAGAGTCCTAAGGCAGGCGTGTGGTAAGAAGAAATATATACTTGGTCTTGTCCCAAGTTCCTGACATAGCTTCTAAAACCCTTGTAATTTTTTGAGAAATGGTGATAAGAGCATCTTTTGTTATTTATAGCAAATCCCTTTCACCTCTACCTGAGTTTCTGCTAACCAGAGGGCCCTTGATGGGCCCCTAGATAGCTTCAGGATGGAGGCTGATTGCCTGAGGAACCAACCACGTGATTAGGGTATTCGAAGTTTCAGCCCCATACTGTAACCTCTGGAGATTGTGTCAGTCACCAATGGACAATGATCTAAACAGTCATGCCTGCAGCATAGAGCTTTCTTAAAAATTTTTTTTTTAACCAATGCAGTGGATCACAAATAGAGCTTTCTTAAAAACCCTAAATGATGGGTTTTGGAGAGCTTCCTGTTGGTGAACACATCAAGGTGCTGGGAAGGTGATGCCTGGAAAGGGAATGGAAGCGCCTGGAAACTTCCATTCCCATATCTTGTCCTCTCTTTTCCATGTGGTGGTTTCTTAGCTGTGTTTTTATAATAAACTGGTGATAGTAAATAAAGTGCTTTTCTAAGTTCTGTGAGCTGCTCTAGCAAACTACCCAACCTGAGGAGGTGATTGTAGGAACCTCCTGACTTCACAGTCAGTTGGAAGTGCAGGCAGCCCAGACTTAGCGACTGGCATGTGAAGTGTGGGCATTCTTGTGGGCCTGAGCCCCTACCTGTGAGGTCTGTGCTAACTCCAGGTGGTTGGGGTCAGAACTGAATTGAATTGTAGGGTACCCAGTTAGTGTCTGGAGAGTGAGAATTGGTTGGTGTGAAGAAAACCCCCATGTTTGGTGTTAGAAGTGTCGTGAGTGGAAACAGTACAGAAGAGTTTGGGGAACAATAAGAAAGCCAGAGTGGCTAGAGCAGAGGGAAGGACAGGGAGTGGTAGAACAGGAGGTCAGAGCTCATCATTGCTTTACAGATGGGGAGACTGAGTCAGGCACAAGTTAAGTACCTTGCTAATAAGAGGCAGATCTAGGATTGAGTCCTAACCAGGCCTGCCTGACTTTCTCAGCTATTTGTTATTGTCGAAACTTATTTGACACTTGTCATATCACCTGGCAGGATTATTTACTGAATATAGCTTTTATTTGCAAAGAAGTGTGCTTGAAATGGGGACCAGGTTTGTACCCTTTAAAAAATATTTCCCACAGCACATATAGGTGCACCACAGTTGTTCTTGAATGAATGAATTCTCGACATGATTTCTCCATGTTGTGGAGACCTCTCTGTGGGGCAGCAGTGACCTGGTCATTCAGCCTCAGTCCACAAACATGGAGCACTTTCTGTTTGCCTGGTACTGGGCCAAGCAGGGGAATGCAAAGATGAAGAGAGGTCAACCCCTGTGCTGGATGGGTGCCAGGACAGAGCTGTCTACACAGTACAGCACCCACAGAAGGGGCACAAAAATTACTTCAGTGGGAGGTGGTGCTCGAGTGGGTCTTGTAGGAAGAGGATGTGTTGACTAGGCATACAGGAGCATGGAGAGAAGGGCCTTGAAGGCAGAGACCAGCATACTTAAAAGTCCAGAGGACTGGAAATGGAAAGAGGCATTTAGGGGTTGTGAGGGGCATGGCAAGGCTGGAAGAGAGGCTGAAAGGTCCATGGAAGACCCTGTTTATCAGGCTAGGATTTTGGACTTTGCTGCACGGGAAAACAGCATAAGGCACTCCTGCAAGGCAAAGGGTGAACTGGGCAGGGAGCTGCGGGAGACCAGCTAGAGGCTATTGGAAATGATCATCCCAATCCAGACCAAAGATGGCTGAAAATCCTGAAAAAGAACTGTAAGTTGGCTGTTCTACCCTTATTCTCTATGGAATTGACTTCTTGATAGAGAAACTCGGCTGTCTAAACTCAACTGTCCTGAGTGTTAGAGGCCAATGGTAGTTTTAACAGCAACCAAGTGCAGTTGTTACCTACAGAGCAGGGTAATAAACTAAGCTAGTGAGAGACATGGATTTTAAATGCTTCTTTACCTGATGCACATTTTCCTCTCAATGGGAGGGATGGAGATGGCCCAGTAACATGAACACTGCTCACTGATGCCATATCATAGGTATCCAGTAAGTATGCATGTTCAGGTGACTTTAGTATTATTTTTGTCTATAAGAGAAAATTGGAATCATTGCGTAGTGATGTTCTGAAATGTCCATTGCTTCTTTTTCTTGTACAGACTTTTTTTTCTTTACCTAAGTTAAAGGAGAAAATCTGAGCAAATCAAAGGTCAGTGAGATAGAGGGCAAAGCAGAGAATGACTTCTTATTGCAGTGTAACTAACATAGCAAATACAACTTTTAAAACACTAGGAATTGTGAAATCTGTCATTTCTGAACATAGCAGCTTTGTTGGAGCTGGAAATTTAGGAAACCACATGGATGGTGTGGCCAGCAGTTTCTTGTTTCTAATCTCAATTGTGCTTTCTAATGCCTTTTACTTGTCCTTATCAACTTCGTGTGATTCTTGGCAAGCCTTCACCACTTGGAGTGAGCCCTCTGCTTAATCTCTGCTGTCCCTTATTTTCAACAGGTAACCTCACTTCTTACTCAAGGAAATTGACATTGAGTATGTTTTTCTTCAACTTTAAGCCTAGTTCAACCAACCTTCTCCCTCAATTTTTCTTTTCCTTTCCAACTTTTATTTTTGTTTCAAGGGGTAGATTTGTTACATGGGTAAATTGTGTGTTGTAGGGTTGGGTGTACAGATAATTTGTCAACCAGTAGTCAGCATAATACCACATAGGTAGTTTTTTAATCCTCTCCCTCCTCCCCCAGTGTCTTTTTTTGTGTCCACGTATACTCAGTGGTTAGCTCCCACTTAAAAGTGACAACACACAATATTTGTTTTTTGCTTGTTGCGTTAATTTGCTTAGGATAATGACCTCCAGCTCTATCCATGTTGCTGCAGAGGACATGATCTCATTCTTTATTATGGCTGTGTAGTAGTCCATGGTATATATGTACCACATTTTCTTTATCTACTCTATCTTTGATGGTTATCTAAGTTGATTCTATTTTTGCCATTTTGTGAATAGTGCTGCAGTGAGCATACACATACGTGTGTCTTTATGGTAGACATATTTATATTCCTTTGGGTATACACCCAATAATGGGATTATTGGGTCAAACGGTACCTTGTTTTCTTTTTTTTTTTGACAGGGTCTCACTCTATTACCTAGGCTAGAGTGCAGTGGCATGATGATGGCTCCCTGCAGCTTCAACCTCCTTGGGGTCAAGCAATCCTCTCATCTCAGCCCCTCCTGAGTAGCTCAAACTACAGGCACATGTCATCACGCCCAGCTAATTTTTTTTTTTTTTAATGCAGAGAAGAGGTTTTGCCACGTTGCCCGGTTGGGCTGGTCTCAAACTCCTCGGCTGAAGCAGGCTTCCTACCTCAGCTTCCCAAAGTGCTGTGATTACAGGCATGAGCTACTACGCCTGGCCAAATGATAGTTCTATTTAGAATTCTTTGAGAAATTGCTTTCCACAATGGCTGAACTCAGTTACATTAGTTTCTCCACAACCTTGCCGGCATCTGTTATTTTTTGAATTTTTAGCAATAACCATCCTGACTTATGTGAGATGGTATCGCACTGTGGTTTCAATTTGCATTTCCCAGGTGATTTATAATGTTGAGCATTTTTTCATATGCTTGTTGGCCACATGTATCATGTATGTCTTTCTTTGAGAAGTGTCTATTCATGTCCTTTGCCCATTTTTTAATGGTTCTTTTTTGCTTGTTGACTTGTATAAGTTTCTCAGAGATTCAGTATTTTAGACCTTTGTCTGATGCATACTTTGTAAAATTTTCTCCCATTCTGTAGGTTTTCTGTTTATTCTGTTCTAAATTTTATTTAGACCCTTGTTTTCAACAGGTAACCTCACTTCTTACTCAAGGAAATTGACATTGAGTGTGTTTTTCTTCAACTTTTAGCCTAGCTCTACCAACCTTCTCCCTCAATTTTACTTTTCCTTTCCAACTTTTATTTTTGTTTCAAGGGGTAGGTTTGTTACATGGGTAACCCATTTTTATCTCCTTATCTCTGGAATTGGAGGATAGGCCTGTCTGCTTTTCAAGGTTGTCCTCTCTACCAGGGTCCTGGACACCTTCCTCTCTGCTTGTTCTTGAGCCTACTAGTTATTGACCATGTTTTCTCTTCACCTCCAGTTTTTCTCTTTTTCTGCTGACTTTTCTTTTTCTGCCTGTGACACCATGCAACTTGCTCTTATTCTAAAATCTCTCCCATTACTTTCACTAGCTGTCATACTATTTCTCTTCTCCCTTCCTCCCTCAGTTTTCTAGAAAGAATAGTCTGCACTTGCTCGTTTACAGACAGCGCCTAGGAGCCCCACGTGACTCACGAACAAGAGCGTGATCACTGCCATGTCACCCTCCCAGCTGCTCCTTCCTCATCTTTTTGCATCACCCATAGGAGTACCTGCCACAGAAGTCCTCAATTTTGTGTTCATTGAAATAAAAACCCAGCTTTTTATTTTCTATTAAGCTTTGTTATAAATGTATAAATTCTTGAATAATACATTATTTAGTTTTCCTCCTTTCTGAGCTTCATAGATATGATATTACAGTATGTTTAGTCTTAAAAGACCAGCTTTTCTCATTAGACATTGCATTTCTAAGATTCATTGCTGTGTCAAATGCCGTTGGGAGGTATACAGTAGAGTTTATCCAGTTTCCTTGAAGAGTACTTGTAGGTCTGTGGGTTTTTGTACTTCACGAGCAGCTCTGTTGTGAACATTCTTGTGTCTCCTGATGCACAAAGGCAGTCGGCTCACTGCTTTTCCCATTACTTTCTGGCTTTTCCTTCACCACTGTCCAGAATCCTCTCGTTTGGGTTTCCACAATTACCAAAGACAGATACTCCCAGTTCTTATTTTAATGGCCTCTGCTATGGTTTGAATGTTTTCATCCCCTCCAAATTTCATATTGAATCTTAATCCCAGTGTAACAGTATTAAAATGTGTGTCCTTTAGGAGGTGATTGAAGCCTTCACGAGTGGGGATTAGGTGCCTTTATGAAAGGGCTGGACGGAGGGAGTTTGCCCCTTTTCACCTCTTCAGCCATGTAAGGACATCATATTTCTGTCTTCTGGAGGATACAAAAACATCCATCTTAAAACAGAGCAGCCCCCACCAGACACTGACCGACCTACTGGAGGCTTAATCTTGGACTGTCCAGCCTCTAAGAACTATGAACTATGAGAATAAAATTCTATTATTTATAACTACCTAGTCTGTGGTATTTTGTTATAGAGTTACAAAGTGACTAAGATAGAAATTGGTACCAAGAAGTGGTGTGTTGCTGTAACAGATACCTGAAAATGGGGAGGTGGCTTTGGAACTGCATAAAGGGTAGAGGCTGGAAGAGTTGGAGGCACATGTTGGAAAAAGCCTAGATAGTTATGAACTAAGCGTTAAGGATTATTTTGGTGAGGGCTCAGCAGAACAGAGCTGTAGACAGAACATGAATCATCTTAGAGATTACTTAAGCCGTCATGATCAGAATGTTGGCAGACATATGGACAGCAAAGGTCATTCTGATGAGGTCTTAGATAGAAATGAGGAATATTTTATTGGAAACTAGAGAAAAGGCTGTTCTTATTTTATTTCTAAAATGGAAGAGAACTTGGGTCAATTGTGTCTGGGCCCTAACGCTTTGTGGAGGATAGAATTTAAGAGTGATGAACTTGGATATTTGGTGGAAGAAATCTCTAAGCAGAGTGTGCAGGGTGCTGCATGGCTTCTCTGGATTGCTTATAAGAAAATGCAAGAAGAAAACAAATTAAAGACTGAAATTGTAATCAAAAGGGAAGCAGAACTTATAAAGATTTGGAAAATTTTCAACCTGACCAGAACATAAAGAATAAAAAGGCTGCTGAGAAGAATGGCCTTTGGGACTGCTATTCCTGTCACAGGCCCAGAGTGCCTGGACCTTGAGGACAGAACACCTTCTAGGGAGGGGTCCATGCACCGTCAGCAGGGCTGTGGGTCTAGTTGCCCAGGGCCACCTCGAGTCTCTGCTTGCTGAATTCTGCAGTGCTCCTTGGCCACCCCAGCTGTGGTTCAGGTGTGGCTGGGGCTGCTGCTCTAGAAGGTGCAGGCTATAAACCTTTGTGTCCGTGTGGTGCTAACTGGAGCTGAGCAGATTCAGGAGCTGTGGAGTGTGGCTACTTCCATCTAGATTTCAGAGGATGTCTTGGAGAACCCGGGGCCCAGGCCCTGTCTATGGGGAAGAGCCACCACAGGGTGCCCCGACTAGGGCAATACCATCAGGGTCATGAATTGGGCAGTGCCAGACTGTACACAGTTCAGGGCTCCATCTAGGGAGAATGAAGGGGAGACTTTTATAAAGTGTTCAGGGAAGCAAAACAAAGAATAATTGATTGGTTAAAATAGAAAGGCCTAGTTATAAGCTGTCATGAGATTAGAGAAAAAAGTAAAAAGGAATAAAAAAGAGCCTAGTTAGAGTTTAGTTGGTGGTTTCTGATTGATCAAGTCTCTAGTTAGAGGTAGTTGATGGATTCTGATTGGTTAAGCTTAAGCTTTGTTTTACTGTCTATATTGAGTTGGGTTTGGTTTGCTTACATAGGAACCTGAAGTGCTGGTGTCGTTTCAGCCTGCCTCCTGATTAATTATTATTTTTTTAACACAAGCTAGAATGCAGCTCCAACTGCCTGATACCTGATGGCCTAAGACAGCTGGTGGCGCTGCCACCCTGTATTTCAAGTTGCACTCAGCTGAAACAGGGAAAGGCAAGGATAATCCTGCTCTTTTTTAAGGAGCCTGCTCAGGAGCCCTGACAAACAACTTTGGCTTATATTCCATTGGCTAGAACTTTGGCTAGTTTTCAACATCTTAAAAATGGAAGACTTTACTGTATAAAACTCCAGCTATCCACATTCTCTTGGGAGCTCTGGTGATACCAGGCCTTTTGACAACAGTTGGCTGGAGCTGAGGAATGGCTGCCCCCTCGAGGTGGGTATGAGCTCCTCCTGTGGCCACAAGCCCCGCATGGCCTGTTCTGCTCATTTAAGTTACTGCTTGTGACAGCACAGGCACACGTTTGCTTTATTGTCCTTTTGCAGATGCTGTTTTTATTTTTTAACCAGTTGAAGGTTTGTGGCAACCCTGCACTGAGCAAGTCTACTGACGCCATTTGGGTAACAGCATGTACTCACTCCATGCCACATTTTGGTAATTCTCATAGTATTTCAGATTTTTCATTATTATTATATCTGTTATGGTGTTCTGTGATCAGTGCTCTTTGATGCTACTATTGTAATTGTCTTGGGGCCCATATAAGATGGCAAACTTAATCTATAAATGTGTACATTCTG
Source organism: Cebus imitator (assembly GCF_001604975.1). NCBI lineage: Eukaryota > Metazoa > Chordata > Mammalia > Primates > Cebidae > Cebus > Cebus imitator. The sequence goes on along the minus strand of NW_016107460.1, from coordinate 770,832 downwards.
ACTGCTCCACTGACTCCAGCAGTTCCTGTCTCCGTCTCTGCCTCCCTCTCGGGCCTCCCTATTTCCTAAGACACAGCAATATTAAAATTAGGCCAATTAATAAACCTACAATGGCTTCTAAGTGTTCAGGTGAAAGAAAGAGTCCACCCCCTTCAAATCAAAAGCTAGAAATGATTAAGCTTAGTGAGGAAGGCTTCTCAAAAGCTGAGATGGGCCGAAAGCTAGGTCTCTGGTGCCAAACAGTTGGCCAAGTTGTGAATGCAAAGGTAAAGTCCTTGAAGGAAATTAAGTACTACTGCAGTGAACACATAAATGATAAGAAAGCAAAACAGCCGGGCGCGGTGGCTCAAGCCTGTAATCCCAGCACTTTGGGAGGCCGAGGCGGGTGGATCACGAGGTCAAGAGATCGAGACCATCCTGGTCAACATGGTGAAACCCCGTCTCTACTAAAAATACAAAACATTAGCTGGGCATGGTGGCGTGTGCCTGTAATCTCAGCTACTCAGGAGGTTGAGGCAGGAGAATTGCCTGAACCCAGGAGGCGGAGGTTGCGAAAAAAAAAAGAAAGCAAAACAGCCTTATTGCTGATATGGAGAAAGTTTTAGTGGTTTGGACATAAGATCAAACCAGACACAACATTCTCTTAAGCCAAAGCCCTTCCAGAGCAAAGTCCTCAACATTGAAGCAAGATCCTCCACCAGCAAAAGATTATTACTTACTGACAGCTCAGATGACTGTTAGCAGTTTTTTGTAATAACATACTTTAAAATTAAGGATTTTTTTTAGACATAATGCTATTGCACACTTAATAGACTATAGTATAAACATAACTTTTATATGCACAAGGAAACCAAAGCCTTTGTGCCACTCACTTTATTTGGATATTTGCTTTATTGTGATGGTCTAGAACCACACTCATGATATCCCTGAGGGATGCCTGTATTTGAGCTTAGATCCCTGGCTTAAAGGGAAAAAGGAATGAGTGAGGGAGAAAGAAGCTAGCTTTTGTATGAGGCACCTTCTGATTTATGTATTTATTTATTGAGTCAGGTTCTCTGTTGCCAAGGCTGGAATGCAGTGGCATAATCATGGCTCACTGCAGCCTCGATCTCCTCGGGCTCAGGTGATCCTCCCACCTCAGCTTCTTGAGTAGCTGGGACTGCAGGCGTGTGCCACCATGCCCAGCTAATTTAAAAAAAAAATTCTTTTTTGTAGAGATGGGGTTTCACCATATTGCCCACGCTAGTCTTAAACTCATGTGTTCAAGTGATTCTCCCATTTCAGCCTCTCAAAGTGCTGGGATTACAGGCATGAGCCCTCACGCCTGCCTGAATGTTGAATGTTGTCTGAAAGGTTAGCAGTCTTTTTATAGCAAGCACATTTGTAAGTTGTTTTTGCTTGACATTCTTTGTCATTGATTCAACAGATCTTTATTGAGAAATTCTTTAAGTGTCAAGCATTGTTTTAGACCTGGGAAAACAGCAGTGACTGGACAAAATAGATGTGAAGAGGCCATGTGTGGTGACTCAGACCTGTAATCCCAGCACTCTGGGAGGTCGAAGTAGGTGGATTGCTTGAGCTCAGGAGTTGGAGGTGAGCCTGGATAACATGGTGAAACACCCGTCTCTACAAGATAAATAAAATAAATTAGCTGGGCATGGTTGCATGCACCTGTAGCCCCAGCTATTTGGGAGGCTGAGGTGGGAGGATCACTGGAGCCAGGGAGTTGAAGGCTGAAGTGAGCCGATATCGTGCTAGTGCATTCCAGCTTGAGTGACAGAGTAAGACCCTGTCTTAAAAAAAAAAAAAAAAAGATGTACTTGTGAAACTTATATCCTGAGGAGATACTGTTAGAAAGAGTAGGTAAAAGATACATTATTGCATTTTGTGGTGATTGAGAACTGTCAAGAAAAATAAGATAGGGAAGGGTGATAGGGAATTGGGAGTGTATGAAATTTAGATAGGGTAATTTGGGGGAAAATTACTGAGAAGTTGACTTTTGAGGAAAGATCTCATGGAGGTGAGGAAGTGAGCCCTCTGGATATGGGATGTTGGAGGGAGGTATTTCTAAGCTTGTAGAAAGTTCCAGAGACAGGTGCATGCCTTGCTTCCTTAAGGAACAGCAAGATGAGAATGATTGTTGCAGAGTGAGTAAGGGGCCAGGAGTGTGAGGATAAGTTGGAAGGTAATGGGAGGGCTGCAACTGTATAGTCTTACAGGTCATCATTGTAAGGATTTTGGGTTTTATTAAACACATGGGAATCCCCTGGAGGCTTTTTAGAAGAAAGACATCTTTTGACTTCCCCTTATAGGCATTAGTCTGACTTTTGTGTTGAGAATAGATTTTAGGGGGTAAGAGCATAAGCTAGGAGGTCAGATAAGAGATTCTAAGCAATAATGTAGGTGAGATGAGCTGGTGGCTTGGACCAGGGTTCTTGTGGATGTGTTGAAGTGACTGGATGCTGGATGTATTTTGATGGTGGAACTGATAGGATTTGCCCGTGGGTTTGAAAGAAGTAGATGATTCTTTTTTGCTTTTTAATTTTTAATTCATTTTAATTATTTTTGAGACTGAATCTTACACTGTCACCCAGGGTGGAGTGCAGTGGTCCAGTTACGGATCACTGCAGCCTCTACCTCCTGGGCTCAAGTGATCCTCCCATCTCAGCCTTCCAAGCAGCTGGGACTACAAGTGTGCACCACCCATGCCCAGCTAACTTTTAATTTTTTGTAGGCATAGGTTCTTACTACATTGCCCAAGCTGGTCTGAAACTTTTGGGCTCAAGCAATTCTCCCACCTTGGCCTCCCAAAGTTCTGGGATTACAGGCAGGAGCCACTGCACCTGGATGAGATGGTTCTTATCAAAGGGAAATCCAGGATTTTTGCCCAGGCAAGTGGAAGGAAGGAGGTGTATTTACTAAGATGGGGAAGACTCTGGGAGCAGCAGGGGAAGAGCAGAATATTGAGAGCTCTGTTGTAGGTGAATTAAGTTTGAGATGCATATGAAACACCAAGGAGATGGTGATGAGGCATTTGGGTCTGGAAGTGTAGAGTTTGGGAACTGCAGGCTACAGGTGGTGATATAGTCTGAATGTTAATGTCCCTGCCAAATTCATATGTTGGAACCTAACCTCCAAGATGGTGGTATTAGGAGGTGAGGACTTCAGCAGGTGATTTGGCCATGAGGGCTCTGCCTTCTCAAATGGGATTAGTGACCTTATAAAAGAGGCTTGAGGGAGCCACTTTGCTCTTCTGCCATTTGTGGATGCAGTAGCAAGGCACCATCTGTGAAGCAGAGAAAAACCTTCACCAGACACCGAATCTGCCGGCTTCTTGATCTGGGACTTACCAGGCTCCCGAAGTGTGAGCAATAATTTTTTGTTGTTTATAAATTACCCAGTCTAAAGTATTTTGTGATAACAGCCTGAGTGAACTAAGAAAGGTATACTTTTCCTGGCCTGGATAAGTACACAAAGAAGAAGTTCAGATGGATAAGAGGTCCAAGGGCTGAGCTGGGGCCACTGCAGCACTTGGAGATTTGGGAACTTGGAGGCTCTGGCGAAAGACTCTTATAGGAGCTGTTGGTGGGAAGGATAGGAGGAAAATCAGGAGGGTAGGGCAACTTGGAGGCTGAGCTTGGATTCAAGGACAGGTCACCTCGGGCAGTGCAAGAGTCACCGGGTGGCTGAGAGTGAGGACGGGTGTGGGGAGTGGGGATCTCAGGAGCCGGAGAGCAGATAGGATCACTGTCTAGGAGAGCGAAAAGTGAGAGGACTAGTGGGTAGTTGGATTGCCAGGTGGCAGCATGGGTCCTCTCCCAGTTAGTGGTGCTGAATCAGAGTGCGGCCAGCCAAGCTGGACGTGCGTTGTTTCATTCTTGTTGAGCTGCTAAGGGACAGGCATGGAGCCCAGTGGAACTGAGAGTAAAGCAGTGTTGGAGTTTTGCAGGTAAGTGCCAGATGATGAGGGCAGCTAGAGAAGTCACAGGTGCATGGAATGAACTATGAAATGGAAACATTGGCTTTTACTTTTCGATAATCCCATTGTTTCTCTTTTTGGCTGTCCCATCTCTTTATACTTTAGAACTGTCACAGTCATTTTTCACTCAAGACTGTTCAGCCAAGTGCAGTTTATTTAAGAGTACTCCTTCAGTGAGCTTACCTAGATATGTGTTTGTTTGCGTCTGTCTCCTGTTAATAGGCTGGGTTAAAAGTCCTGCTGAGCCAGTTGGTTCAGTCTTGGAGACTAGCAGAAGTGGTGGGAGAACGAAACCAAGTAACTGTTAGAGCCCACCAGTCCTTCCCTCCCCTGGCTCCCAGCACCTAGTGTTTGAGTGATTCAGACTTTAATACTGCCCCTTACTACCATTCTTCTCTCTCAGTTTGCCAATGAATTTCCATGGGCAGTATGTGTCTTGTGCTCCCCTTATGGTCTTCTCTTGTGCGTACACTTAAATATTTGGCTCTCAGGCTGTAAGTAATCTGCATTTGTTAACACTCCCTGCTGTTGTGAAAGATGGGCTGCTGGAACCCTGACTATTGGTGGCTGTGCTGTTTGTGGTGCTCACGTTCTCTGCTTGGGAACCCAGTATGCAGCTTTCATGCCAGGTTCTGCCCTCCTGTCACAGGATCTGGGACTCCTCTTCCCGTCTTGGGAGGCCTGGCCTGGGGATTTTGTCTCGGAAGCCCTGCCCAGTGTGAGCCTCTAGCTAGTCTGAGCAGGTAATCTTGTGAGGGCTGATATATTTTAACCAGATGTCCCTCCTCCAAAGAGTCCTTTGTCCAGGAGCTTCTTGGAAACATGAGCTGCCCATCTGCCTTTGGGCCCAGGCTTCTCAGGTTGCAACAAGATTGTTTAGGACACCAAATAGATATTTATTTCTATACAGAAAAGTTCCACAGACTGGGAGGTAAAAAAGATGAATTTTCTTCTGGGAAATGGCTTGTGAAATTTGTACACATGGAAAGCAGAATAATCTAGTGCAAGGAAACCCTTGAAGACCTTTCTTCAGGAATATGTGAGGGACTGATAGAGTTTGCCCTTGCGTTGTGATAAGGGGGACAAAAAAGTACCATGAAATTCTAGGTAGAAATCACGTTCTGAGCAGTATATAGTTCAACTCATTTATTTAAATATGGTTAAATATACGTATTAAAATTTAAATATGTAAATATCTGTAATCCCAGCACTGTGGGAGGCCGAGGCGGGTGGATCACGAGGTCAAGAGATCGAGACCATCCTGGTCAACATGGTGAAACCCCGTCTCTACTAAAAATACAAAAAATTAGCTGGGCATGGTGGCGCGTGCCTGTAATCCCAGCGACTCAGGAGGCTGGGGCAGGAGAATTGCCTGAACCCGGGAGGCGGAGGTTGCAGTGAGCCGAGATCGCGCCATTGCACTCTAGCCTGGGTAACAAGAGCGAAACTCTGTCTCAAAAAAAAAAAAATATATATATATATATATATGTAAATATTTAAATGCTTAAATATACTTATTTAATGTCTGATATTGTTCATCACCATGTTAGGTCTGTGGGCAGCTAAGATATCAGATCCTTGTGTTCCCAGGATCTGACCATGTTTCCCAAAGTGAGCACATGCCCGTAGGCATCAGTAACAAGTGTGGACTGAGCTGACTGCAGCCTAGATGGACAGGGAAGACTTGTCCTCCAGCAGTGTTACAGGCTGAGCACCTGCTGGCACCCTGGTGTTGACGTTAGTGATGTTGAAATTCAGATAAGGGAGAGAGCCCCTGGCAGGATTCCACAGAGAGGCAGGACTTGAAGGATAAGAAGGATTAGATGGTGCCGGGAAGGAGAGGAGCAGGGAAGCCAGGGTCAGATGTCAGGAAAGGGGAAGGTGCCTGAAAGAGGCGTTTGGACTTAATGCTGTAGGCTGGAAAGGTGGTCTGTGCCTTGGCTGTTCCACAGGTCCCTTAGATTCTATGGGAGCAAAGGAGAAGCTACTGTGTTTACCCCAGACTTGCTTTCTTCCCACCCTCCCTCCTCATCTTGGTGCACACATCACCATGTGCCCAGTCTGCCAAACTGGAAATGGCATTGTCATCCTCAGGCCCCCTCTTTGTGTCACCTGCTGTGATCCAGTGGTCACTGAGTTGGGAGCCCACCTCATTTGTTTAATCCGATTCTACTGTTAAATTTCCTGCCCCTTGTAATCCCTCCTCTGCCGAGTCTTCATTCTTGTTTCTGCCCAAACTGTTTCCAGATCACAAATATGATTCTGTGAGTCCTCTGCTCAGAATCTTCTGATGATTTTACACCACCCACAGGACAAAGTCTAGACTTCTACCCTTCCTAACCTGGCCCCAGCCCATTTTCCTGGCCATATTCTGGGTCTGAGCCACCATCTAGAAGTGGTTTGAATGGCGAAGTATTTCAATTTCCTGGAGCTAACGGGATAGACTATTTAAAAGCGTGTGGGACATATGATCCCAACATATTTTCCTTATTAGCTATTCATGGGTACAGCACAGAAGAAGCATTTATGTTTATTTAATAACTCACTTGAAAAGGCAGCAGAAAAATAGATGTTACCTTTGGGAAGGATTTTCACCAAGAATGACAAAATCTTTTAAAAATCTAATGCTTAAAGAGATAAGCTTCAGTTACCTGGAATGTCTGCTTCTGGCACCCAGTAAATGAAATGTCAGGTAGGCAGGAGGGCATGTGGAGATTCTGATAGATCCTATCAGGAAGGGAGAGACATAGATAAGGGAAACTTGAAGAATCACTGGAAAGCAATTGCAGATGCATCTGATGTATTTACATGGGCTCCCATAGAGGCAGCTGCACAGTCCTGTAGTGCTGGCCTCTGTCTGGCAGGGAGGCTGGGGTTGGGACCCAAGGCCTTTAGCATCAAATATGTCTTTCCTTTGATGGAAATGGGTTTGAATGATATTTCCTGGAAATTGAGGCAGGTTCTTTGTTTTTTTTTTTGGCTGAACACTTCGAAGGTAAGAGGCAAACCCAGACACATTTTGGAGGGGTTGGTTGCGCAGTGTGTGCTTTAGAAGTGATAGCAATCCCCATGGAGTGCAGTAAGAAGCAGTAGGATAAAGCAGGCACAAAGGGCCTTCAGTGCATGGATCAGCCTTGGGATTGCCTTTCCTCAAAGAGAACGGATCTCTGGGACAGGAATTCTTGGGGCAGGGATGGCAGTGTCAATGGGGGAGGAATCATTGTTGTGGGTAACCTATGAGGAGGCAGCCTTCAGTGACCTTGGGCTTGTGTTCAGAATGCCTCCATTGGATGCATACCTTAGTGACCCCCTGCTGGTACATTCTGCTGTGAAGAATCATGCAGAGAGACAGAGTGACCATTTTACCAGGGAACTCAATTCCACACTCACTTGCTGCAGCAGGTATCGCTGGGGTTAGTGGCTGTGGTGGAGCTGTTCCAGCCATGGGGGATGAGGTTCCTCCTTCTGGTCTCCCAGTGGTGGGGTGGGGTGGAGTGGGGTGGAGGGTGGGAATGGAGGCAGTGCTGCCCGACAGAGCAGGCTGCTGCTGCTGGAATTACCACAGTGTCGTGTGTCTCCTCCTATTAATCCTCATGTGGAACAGCAGGTAGCCTGAGAAGCCTGAATTGTGCCTTAGTTCCTGGCTGTGGTGCTGCATATAAAAACAGATGAGCCTTCTTAGCCAATGAGTTTGTGCAGTCAGTTCTTACTGAAGTCAAGCCTTGGTCCAAGGGAAAACAAAGCTACAGGATACATGGAACTTTCTTATACCTTCTTGAAAATGCAAGTCATGTTGCCTAGGAAGTACTTCTCTCACCGAGTATTCTGCAGCCTGCCAACACTGGAGCTATGGAATAGGCAGCTGAAGCTATTCCAAGAAAATGTGAGCAGTTTGGTAATAAAAGGAAGTGGCATATCTCTCCTGTCTCTAGACTGGGTTTCTAGGAGTGCACATGGCCAAATGAAAACTGTGCTGAACTCTGAGGGCTGATTACATGCTGAGCTCATGGATACATTGGCTGTGTGTCCAGTCTGCGTTGGGTGAGGGTGTGGATGGGCCGTGTGCAGAGATTGACGGTGCTGGACAAAGTGTGATGAGTGCTGGGATGGGTGTAGATAAACAAAAGCAAGTAGGTGCAGTCATGTGCAGCTTGCCCAAGTTCCCAAAGCTTGCTGCCAGATCAAAAACTGCCGGCAGCCTCTCCTGGGCTGCGTCAGGAGCAGAAGGCTGTCTTCCTCCTGCTAATTAGGGAACTTCTAAAGCATTTCCCTCTGACACAACCAAGTAGTCTGCTGGAGGTGAACTGGTTTAGTGAGGAGGGAAGGTGTGGCCATGGACTCTTCGATGGAGAAAACCAGGGGTGAGATGCTTCAGAGCCCCGAGCAGTCCTTCCCGGCAACTCTGAGTGACCCTGCTGTCTGTCCACAAGCAGCATTTCTTTAAGAAGAGCCCTGGGGTCAGGCACTCAGCCAGGCCAGTGTCTACTGAGGAGGAAGGCACTTCACCATCAGAGGAGGGAGAATTTCCACAGAGAGTTTTGAATGGAACCCGGGAAATGAGTTCCAATCAGGTCAGTACAATTGCAGATGGGCTAAAAAGTCAAGAAGGGCTTGCACCGTTTAAAGATGGAGATTTCTCTCTGTGTCTCATGTATGAAGTATTGGGGAGAGGTCTGGGGAGGGGAATGAGCATGTGAATGTAGCACCTAGCAGAAGTCAAGGTGATTAATGCACCATGACTTGGAAGTTTGGGTTTTGTTGCTTTTTATTTTCAGGATATTTTGTAAGCCTTTATGAAGCAAAGGTTTTCCAAAATGCAAGTCAAACAAAAATGAATCCTTTCTTCTTTTTACTAATATATTTTATAGTGTATGCCTTATTTTGTTAATTTCTACATTTTAACTTAGCCTTTGGAAAATGCTGCAAAATGAAGTTCTTTTTCTTTCTTTCTTTTTTTTTTTTTTGAGATGGAGTTTCACTCTTGTTACCCAGGTTGGAGTGCAATGGCACGATCTCGGCTCACCGCAACCTCTGCCTCCTGGGTTCGGGCAATTCTCCTGCCTCAACCTCCTGAGTAGCTGGGGTTACAGGCGTGTGCCACCATGCCCCGCTAATGTTTTGTATTTTTTAGTAGAGATGGGGTTTCACCATGTTGACCAGGGTGGTCTCGATCTCTTGACCTCATGATCCACACGCCTCGGCCTCCCAAAGTGATGGGATTACAGGCTTGAGCCACCGCGCCCAGCGAAGTTCTTTTTCTTAAGCAAATGAAAATTGTGTTACCACAAAGGTTAGGCCATGTCCAAAAGTAGGACAGTATAACGTTTTTGTAAAAATGGTGCCTTTTAGTAGCATTTCTGAGCAGACTGGTGGTGTGTATAGTGTCTTTTTCATTGATCTAGTCAGACGAAAATGAAAAAAGACTTTTGAAGACATTTACTAGTTAGATACAAAGGAAGGTTTTATAAGTACTTTGCCTCCTCTAAGACTTATTTTTATGCTGTTCATTGGTTTAAAAGTGCCAAAGACTAAAGGAAATTTTGTGAGAAGAATTTTTGAACGTACTTTGCAAGAGAATTTACATATGTTGAAATCACAGGCTACTTGAATATTGAAGACAGAAACTCTTTTTGGGTATTTTACGATTCTGCATTTTACTGTCAGGTTTTTAACTAAGGATATAACTATGCTCAGATGTATGTATTTTAAAATATTAAAAGTGTTTTTTGGTGTTCTGAATTTGTAGAAAATTCCAGCAGACTCCTTTGAAGTTTCTTTCCAGGTGAATTTAAAAATAGGAAATGTAGAATTTTTCAAGTGGCTGCCAGTTTGGGTAACTTCTACACAGAGGTTGGAGTGGTTTTTGGGAGGGAAGTGAGGTAATGGATACAATTTTAATTACTTTGTTTTCCAAAGTAGTTTTTAAATTTTCATTTTATATCTCTTTAAATTGTACTAAGCCAGTAGCTAAACTAATGTGTTAAATCATGTAGAAATTAAAGCGTAACAGAGCTTTTAATCTTTTAATCAGGCTTTTCATATGTTGCCTGTTTGTACAATATATAGTGAACATTTATACTTTTAGCCATGTGTTTAAAATAGTGAAATATTAAATATTTTGGGGTGTAAATGCTTGAGGCATTTCTTTAAAACGTCTAAGCTATTACTTTACAAATTCCAGCCTATATCTGAAGTTTTGGGATATGACATACTCTAGTGATTTTTAAGGCCAGCACCAATCTGTGACTAGCGGGGCAACCTGAAGCTGACTAGGGGAGCCTCCTCAGAAAGGAGGGCTGGGGAAGAGGCCTTGGTGGAGGGATCTGAGTGCAGACCCATGCTTTGTCCATCTCAGGTTGTGGGGTCTGGGCAGGTGAGTCTTGGACACTCTTATTCAGATTCTTCATTGCAAAGAAGGTGATAAATCCTGCCTCATACGATTGTGAAAGCACTTTGTAGATTATCATTCAAATGCAAAATAGTATTACTTCCACCAAAATTATACTTTTTCAGAAGAATTTCCAACTCTAAGATGTGTTTGATATGTTGTCTGGATAGGACTGTGTTAACCCAGTGATCTGTCTGAGTACAACTGCAACTCTGTTTTTCCTTAGTTTTTTTTTCTAAATTTTTTATTTTGGGACGTAAATAAAAAATCTTGCTGATGCTGAGGCTGGAGTGCAGTGGCATGATCATGGCTCATAGCACCTTAGACCTTCCAGGTTCAAGTGATCTTCCTGCCTCAGCTCCCTGAATAGCTGCCACCACAGGTGTTCTCCACCTTGTCCAGATAAATTTCTCTTTTTATTTGTAGAGATGCGGTCTCCATATGTTGCCCCGACTGGTCTCACACTCCTGGGCTCAAATGATCCTCCTGCCTCCACATTCCAAAGTACTGGGATTATAGATGTGAGCCACCCTACCTGGCAGCTCTATTTTGTCTAAAGCTCTGATTATAAAAGTAGCATATACTCATTATAAAAAACAAATTTTGATGGAATGAGGGGAATACAGAAAAGTATAAAGAAGAAAATCAAAGCAATCATTCTCCCAACAAATATGAATGTGTATATGTATATGTGAGTATGTTTATATGTACATATATGTATTTTTAAAATGAATATAAGATCAAATTATACATACTATCTTATACTTTGCATTTCTTACTATTTTGTGGACATTCTATATGTCAATATATATATATACACTATATTATCTTTTTTTTTTTTTGAGACACAGTCTTCCTCTGTCACATAGGCTAGAGTGCTGTGGCGTTAGCTCACTGCAACCTCCACCTCCTAGGTTCAAGCATTCTCCTGCCTTAGCCTCCTGAGTAGCTGGGACTACAGGCACCTACCACCACACCTGGCTACTTTTTGTATTTTTAGTAGAGACAAGGTTTTGCCATGTTGCCCAGGCTGGTCTCGAACTCCTGACCTCAAGTGATCTGCCCACCCCAGCCTCCCAAAGTGCTGGAATTACAGGTGTGAGCCACCGTGCCCGGCCTATATCATCATTTTTGATTGCAGTTCTACTTTTAAATTTAGGATTAATTTTTAGAAAGAATTTAATTATCTTCAAATAGAAGAAATTTGCAGTAGCTGGTTTATGATTATAAAAACCAACTCAAAAGTTAATTACAATTGAGTATCCATTCATTGTTAACAAAGTACTGATTCAAAGACTGTTATAAATCAGCTTTGCACCTTGAGAACTAACATTTAGCACTTGGTGTATGGTAGGTACCTTGCTCTTGTCACTTAATCATTTTAACAACTTTAGTAGGTATCATCGATCCACCCTTAACAGATGAGAAGGCTGACTGAGAGCTTATGTCACCTGAAAGATTTAATCCCAGGTTTATCTGATGACAAGTCCTTGCTTTTCCATTGAAACACTGAAGTATTATTTAATACACTGGACAAGACAGAGTTTGAAAGTATTGGAAAGCTGCTAATTCATAGTGAATGGAAAATTAGCTTTCAGGTGGCACATTGTTCAGAAAGGACACAGGTGGTAGCTGCTATGAATAAAACATTTAAACATTGCTGTTTATGTCTAGTGGATTTGTTTGCTTGTATTTTACATTCGTTATACAATGCAGAGTACACTCTGTACAATTTAGAGTGAAAGCCTGTTTCTTTGATTCTTCTATTTTTCAAACAGGCAGAGAGGGGAAAATATCTTTTTTAAAAGGCATAATTGGTAAAAATTCAGAGTCTGAAGGGCACATTTCCCCCTACTCCCTTCCCACATTAGAAAGCTTCTCTTTGCTGATATGAGCATGGCTAAGCCTGGTGAGGTTCCTAGGAATTAAGTATGAAAAGGGGGACAATAGGTAGGAGGGTCTTCATCACAAATCCCCTCCAGGAGAGCACGCTAACCACAGTAGAAGGCAGGGGCTCAGTGCTTTGGCCTGGGTGTTCCTATCAAAGCTTCCACAGACAACCTTTCATGCCCAGGATGGTGGGCTGGAGAAGAATGGGTGCCTGCCTCTGAGACTCTCCCTTCTCTATTCCTTCCTTACCTCTGTCCTCTACCCGTCTTGGCAGGTGAGAAATGGTTGGAGGTTACCAGGAACTTGTTTCCAGAATTCCCCTTTGTTTCCAGAAATAACTGCTTAAGCCTCCTTACTCACAACCCTGTTGACTTCTTTGACCGAGCTTAGCTGCTGAGTTCTTTGTTTTTTTCAGACAGGATCTCACTGTGTCACCCAGGTTGGAGTGAGTTGCGCAGATCTTGGCTTACTGCAACCTCCACCTTCCGAGCTCAAAGGATCCTTCCATCAGCAATCCCTCCACCTTAGCTTCCGAGTAACTGGGACTACAGGTGCACATTGGCTGCTGTTTTAATTTGTCATTGTATTCTGTATCTGACAGAGCTCAGTCCATGGTATCAAGCTGTTGACTGAGTGAACAAATGAATGAACTAGAAGTAGATTTATACCGTAGCAGGGGAATTGATATTAGACACATTGAACTGATGGTGACTATAAGGTTGTTAGGTGGTGGACTTACCATTTTAGAGACCAAAATATGGAATTTTGTCTTAGGTGAGTGGTGGTTAGGTTTGGTTTTATTTTTGCCTAGTTGAAATCAAAATGACCCGGCTGGCACAGGTATATCCCTTCTAAAATAAAGGAAAATAAATAAATGAAGAGGTGTGATCTAGTCATTTAAAGAAGTATCATCCATCATTATGGAATCATCAGCATCACTATTATTTTATTTGCTTTTGTAGAGAACATTTCAAGTGGATTCTTGAATTTAGTTTTCCTGAAAGTAGTATCTGTGGATACAAACATCAGTAGCAAAGTATAGAAGTGTAGTTGTTTTCCTCTCAATACAGTTCTGAAACTTTTTTCTTTTCTTTTTAACATCGCAGAAGTCTTTCCATGTTGATACATGTAAATTCATCTACTTTTTAAAAATCATGGCATGGATTTCTATTTGATGGACTAAGTTTTCTGTAGTCAGTACTCTGTAGAAGAATATTGAGATGGTTCCCAGTTTTTCACTACTTGACTGTAGCAATAAATATTCTCGTGTAATTGTATATCTGTATGGTGAAATTCCCAGAAGTGGAATTTCTGGGACAAAAGCAGTCATGCTTTTTGGAGAGCAATTAGGCAAAACTTACCTTTCTGTAAGCAGTGGTTAAGAACTGTTTTTCCATATACCCTTGTTTACTGTATCATCAGACTTTTACATTTTTATCAGCTTATTTGGTGAAAAGTGTTATCTTCTTTAAATTTGTATTTTATTAATTTTTAAAAAGTTTATCAGATACTTAGTATTTTTCCCCTAAGGATTATTTTAAGTAGAGTTCCTATCATGCATTTATAGAGTAGTGCTAATTTATAAACATTTGGTTTGTACCTGTCTTAAAGGAATACATTTATTTTATGTGTCATACCTATAATTCTAGGTGGAAACCAATACATTCATTAGGCACTATAGTGTACGTTTTTGTGTGACAACATAAAATACCAACTGTAATATATTTTATCAAATTTGACAATCATATGCGATCTGTCAACAAAAATAATACTGAGTTTGTTGACTTCTGTCATATAAATATCTGAATTAACTTAATATCATTAGCATTGACATTTCTTCTAATTAATGATAACATTTCATATGTCTCATGTAGGTCTTTATATCATGATCTTATAATTCTGGCAAATGACATAGAAGAATTAGGACTTCACGGTTTTGAATTAGACTATTTCATTCACACGTAAAATATTCCAAGCTGTTGACAGTTGCTTCATAGTGATAGGCCTGTCATTTAAAACTTTTTTGTTTTGCATCCTTTGGTGTACAGAGTAAAAAAAAAAAAACAAAAAAACTAAAGCCTCTTTGTTGGGAGAGGCTTGAAATTAGAGTGTTTTTAGAGAAGATTCTGAAGCAGGGAAGTGCTGTTAATTGATAAAAGTTGGATGGAATAATGTTACAGTACACATAAGTTAAAAGCAGCACATTCTCTGAAACGGTTTGTTATAAAGCTGTGTAGCAGGAGATTGTGAATGGGTTTTCTGAGATAATATTGTGAAGTGCTCCTTGGAAAGGTTACCTCTGTCTTTTAGTTTGTGAATTTCTAGATTTCATTTTGTTGTATATTGAAAATAACATATTTGTATGTAGTGAGGTTTATTTTGTTTTTAATTTTAGTCCCCCCTCTTTTTTTTTTGAGACGGAGTCTTGCACTGTCACCTAGGCTGGAACACAGTGGCATGATCTCAGCTCACCACAACCTCCACCTACCAAGCTCAAGTGATTCTCCTTCCTTAGCCTCCTGAATAGCTGGGTTTACAGGCACGTGCCACCATGCCCAGCTAATTTTTTATATTTTTAGTAGAGATGGGGTTTCGCCATTTTGGCCAGGCTGGTCTTGAACTCCTGACCTCGTGATTCTCACACCTCAGCTTCCCAAAGTGCTGGGACTACAGGTGTGAGCCACTGTACCTGGCCTCACCGTTTTTTTTGTTTTTTTTTTTTTAATAGTTTTTTTTTTTTTT